>NC_048300.1:3942901-3961441 GCF_013100865.1 Trachemys scripta elegans | reverse complement strand
TGAAACCCGAGCTGGTCTCTTACATATTTCCTGCTTCCCAGAAATAATTTCCTTCAAGGGGAAATTCTGAGTGCAGAGGGCAGGGCCCAACTTACTCCCGGCCACGCACTGCAGGTTTGTCCCAGGTCACCCAAAGCAAAAAGTACTGTCCAGTGAGAGAGAGACCGACCGCCCCCCACTCACACACTGGCCGTGGCTCCATTTCATGTCCTGGGAATTGAAGAGAACAGCTGGGAGGTTATAGACATGACATTTACAGACAGCCTTACAAGTGCAAACTTGCCAGCTATTTTTCATCTGCACAGCGCCCACAGCAGGGGCTGTCACCCGATCCCCAGCTACTTTGGGACAGCCGGCTAGCGCCGAATACAGCGGCTGGCCTCCTAAACACCGGCTCAGACAGAGCCCTTTACAGCTGGGCTCCTGGACCCGCACTGGCTGGCAGGTAGAGTGAGGTGCTGGTTTGGACCTGCCAAGCAGAGTGGTTTTTGTCCTAGCTGCCTGAATGACCTACCTCACTTCCCCTACAATGCCACAACGGTGACCATCAGACCTGTCTGCGCCAACGTCTCCCCATTGGTCCATTTAAATACAGCCTTCCCATAATGAGAGAGCTGCAGCACAATGGGGAAGCCATACACGTAGGGTGCTTGCTGCAGATACGCATGCTCTGCTCCTGAGAAAACCCCAATACAACGAGAGGACAGCAAGCGTTCGGCTTGGGGCATCTGAAACGGGGAAGGAGTTAAGAGTTTCCAGAGGATGTCTGGCCTTCGGAGTAATCTGGCCCACTTCCAAGGCTTTTTGTTCTTCAGAAGCATTTGTAGGAGCCCAGGAGATAAATCACCGCGGCAAGAGAGGTGTGAACGGTCTCCAGAAAGGGGGCAACTCCACCAGAGGCTGGGAAACAGCCGCAACGCTCCACCTCTTCTCCTCAGCAGGACGCCAGAGATCGGGTGGTTCCAGGCTCGAAATGGCCCTCGGGGGCGGGACAGGGAAGTGACGGAGGGAGAAGTTTGGCATGTCATGTTTTGGAAAGCTCACGTCACTCCTCAGACAGCTGGTTTCATTAGTCTAACCATCTCACCATCAGGGGTTCCTAGCAGCTGTTGTCCAAGACCAACAGCCCAAGCACAGACCCGCTATTCAATAAGTGGTTTGCTCGATGCGGCCACGTAGACAGGTGTTGTAAGAAACTACCCAGCCACTCAGGAACCAGCGCACGGGGCAACAAAAGGGAGATAACCCAGCTCTTCTACCACACTCTGTCCATCTACTTAGACTGTAAACTCGTCCGGACTGGGGCTGCCTCCCGCTGTGCGTATGTACCACGTCCAATGCAACAGCCCCTGCAGCGCTCCTGCAATGCTTGGAGCACCAGGAAGGGGAGGGAATGCTGATCTGGCAGAGGCTGTGGGGGGTGCTCTCAGCCACCGGGCCCCACACACGCCTCGTGACTAGAGGTTTGGGGAAGGACCGTGGACAGAAAAGGGATTTAACTGCAAGCCAGGATGTTTGACATCACTAGCTAAGGGCTGTTTCTCCTGCGTTGTACTGATTCAATGGGCGCAAGGGAGAGGGGAAGGAGGTGGTCCCCGGGGTGCCCCACACGCAGCGCCATATAGCACCAGCGAGCAAGTGTAAATTTAATCTCGACACAGGGGACGGGATGGTCCAATCGACAGCTTTTTGCTGCGTGTTAGGTGATGCTCATTGAACAAACCCCACAGATAGCGTGCCCATGGGACGGCCTGTTCTCGGTCAATGCATACCCTTGCGTAAGCACCGTGGCCGTTTGCTGTGCACTGAGGACGTGGCATTCTCAGAGGTATCCCATGCTCCTTTGCGCCACTGCAGAACAGTGTGCATTCTGGGATTTTCCTTGCTGTGCGCTGTGGGATGCAGAGTGGAAGTCACATTTGTTTTAAGAATTCCATGCTTCATCTGTCGCTGCCCCATACTTCCTTTGTGGGTGAGCTAGCACCATCTTCAAATCGTAGTTGGCCCGCACGGACCCAGCACTGCGCCGCAGCACCATGCTGGCAACCTCAAGCATGCAGAGGCTGTGCAGGCTGCATCTTGCCCTCGGAGCTGGACAAATTCGGCTCAGGACTTTGCCAGCGCACTGTGGAGCAGATGTGGAGGCAGCAGCAGCTCCTCCCGAAGCAGGAAGATCTTCAGTGGCAGTGGAGATGGGACGCAGACAAGGAAGATGCCAAGCAACTGACAGAGGACAGTCCCTAGAGCAGCTTCTCAGGGTGCAGCGCCGTTTCTGGGCTCAGGAAGCCAGGCCAGACTGGAGGGGGAGGGGACGAGGATTTTTCTTTAGACTTGGGATGACTAGCAGCAGCAAGAGAATTTCAGGATGGCGACGGCATATCCATGGGCAGGCGGATTGGCACTGCCATCTAGAAGCTGCCACCCCTGAATGCTACCGGTCCATAGCCAACCAATTTGGCATGGGAAGACTGACCGTTGGGGCCACTGTCATGCAGGCATGTGGCGCCAAGAACAAGGTACTGCTGCACCAGGGTGCAAAGCTAAGTAATGCCCAGGAGGTTATTGATGGCTTTGCACACAGGGGATTCCCAAACTGCATTGGGGCAACTGATGGGATCTTTGCCCCCCACCCCATCAGGGCTCAGAATTCACAACCAGAAAGGGGTATTTCTCCACGGTGTTCCAAGGCCTGTCACCCACCGTGCCACGTTTACGGACACAAAGGCTAGTGGTCTGGAAGGGTCCACCCAATGCTAGGATCTTTCAGAATTCAGCTCGGTTTAAATTCACGGAGAAAGGACAGCTGCCCCTGGGAACAGTCTGTACATCCCTCTGCGTCTCTGGTTAACGAAGCCATTCACAGGCCACTTGGACAGAGCTATTTAACAATCGCCTCCGTAGCTGCGGAACAGCCAGCGGAGGCGCGTTTGGCCATTCGCAGAGGAGACGGCACCGATGGTGGAATAAGTTGGAGGCAGCAGAAAAAAAAAAAAAGCCACCACCACAAATTTCAGCAGCAGGCCGCATTTTGTAAAAGGTTTGGAGAGCAAGGGTGATGGGAGGCAGGAGAGCTGCCTGAGCGGCCAGCATGGCACCCAAGGCAAAACAGCCTGGCCAGCACGGTCAGGAATTCCTAACGCTTATTTTGAGTCTCAGGCTTGAAATCGTGCATCTGTCCATCCAGCTGTTAGGCCGTACGGAGGGGGCAGTGGGGGGCGGTGTAGGTCAGTGTTTATATGGGCGGTGGAAGTGCAACATTCTGGCAACCCGTGTGTTGTGGTGTGTGTTCGTAAAGCCGTCTCAATTCGTGCAAACGACGATTTGCTGTGTAAAATGAACTGTCGACTCCTTGTGAAGGGTATTTTAGAGGTTTTCATTTTGCTTTATCTCCCTTGCAGACATGTTGAAAGTGCAGAGAAAACGAGCCTGAACCACCCCCGGTTACCCGCGCGTAAGGATGCAGGTTATCCCGTATTTATACCTTACGGGCATGCGAGGTCAATGTCTACCTCACGGACAGCGAAACCACCAAACCTCCGTTCCTGTAGCCACGGGCTCGGCAACCCTTTGCATTTCGCACAGAAGAGTGATTCTGTCCTCCAGTCTGACGCAGGAGGGCGGTGCCATGGAGGCTCCGGCCAGACCAGACTGCCAGCCGACATTGTGAGCTGGCAAACGGCAGGGAGGCGGCGTTCAATGGGCAGGACGGCTGTGGGGTGGAGGAAAATAGGCACATGGGCAAATGTCTTCCAGGGCAGGGCCTGAAAGTGGCCGGTAGTCGGGACTTCAGCACGAGACCAAGGCAGACAGCTGGGATGCAGCACAGTGCTGGATAAAGAGCAAACACCCCAGGAGCACCTATGTTAAAATGAAGGATAACGGGGAAAAAATATTGGAAAGGTGTGTGGGAGGGCTGGACGGACAGTGGGGGTCGATGGACGGGAGCGAGCACTTGGCCCAGAAGCCAGCATGGCAGTAATCAATTAAAACGTAACTTAAGAACTGACATTAAACGTCACAAAAAGACACACGCACTGAGGTTCCCCCAGGGATTAGCCAGTTCAACCCCAGCAGGGCAAGAACCAGGCTCATCTTCTGCCTGGCTGGTGGTGTCAGCGCCCTGAGTCCTGAAGAGATCCTGGCTTTCCGGGGAGATCTCTTCACCGGTCCGCGGGCTCATCCTCCAGCGAGCCCTGCTGGCTCCATAAGCTTCCTGGGTGCAGGGGTCACGTAGTTCTATAAAACCCCCTCCAGCTCCTCAAAAAGCAGATAGGGGACATGCCCCCAGAGAAGATTTTTTCCCCGTTATCCTTCATTTTAACATAGGTGCTCCTGGGGTGTTTGCTCTTTATCCAGCACTGCGCTACATCCCAGCTGTGGCCCTTTGCAGACATCTGCCTAGCAATGTGCACTTAAAGGTCTTTATTCCAGTGGCTGGCCACAACAGCTTCCCGCACCAACGCGTTTCCCCGGATGGCGAAGAGACCCAGGATATCAGCACCGCTCCCAGCAGCACGTTGCAGGAATGCTGGAGTAGTGTCACAGCTAGTGTGATAAACTGGAATCCAGGGGCCAATGGACAAAAGGGGGTAGGGGCCGTCGAGACAACTTGTCTCCAGAGCAAGGGAGGGCACACAAGTAAACAGGTCAGAAAAAGTCGCCTGCAAAGCAGTGTGGGATAGCCACTGGACAAGTGCCAAAGTAGTTTGCAGCAGCATTAGATGCACAAGAACAACAGAGCAAAGTAAGCTGACTTTGAAAGAGGACTCCAGAGTATGTGATAAATGTGGATTCAGCGTGCTACAATTCATTGCACTAAGTACGCGAGCATTTTCAGCACGGATTAACTCTGTTTAGTTCAGATAAACCCTTGCAGAGAGTGGCTCATTTGCATTCCTAAAAGGGGGGTGCAGCAGAGCTAGCTAGAACCAGACAGTGCAAGCGATGCAGGTGAAGAGACATGACAGGGACCAGCAGCGGTGCGGTGTGTATTTGCTCACCTCATTCAGGCAAGGTACATCCTAGCGTAACTATTTGGTTCTGAGCAGAGAGCCTGATTGTGCTCTGCTCCAAGTCACATGGGTTGTATTGGTCCATGATACTGAGCATCACGTGGCTGTGGGTGGGGATGTCTGATCTCTGCTCAGGGCTGATGAATGGCGTGGGATTTCCCAGAGTACCTCGTGGAATTAGGAACTCAAATCCCAGGGACTTTCAATGCCCTTGTGAAAATACACACACCCCATATATACACAGTCTCTAAGCAGTGTTTATCTGGAAGAAGATTGTTTTCTACTCGTTTTTGGTCCTTGAAAACTTTGCATGGGGAAGTGGTCACTGCTTTGGTACAGATGACAGAAGAAACCACGTGCTGTTTTCCGTATGTTGATTAGGAGGATGATGCCTCGTTCTGCTCCACAGCCATTAGCGTGGAATTCCTGCACATGTTTAGTGTTTATCTGTATTACTGGCAGCGGAGGACTCCTTTTGGAGTGCTGCAGTTGACGGTTTGTGCTGGACAGCAGGCTTTAACTCCCTTAGTAGAACGTAAGCCCTTGTAAGCTATCACGTACATTTTAGTCTACCGGTGTTCTGAACAATGGAAAAGGTCTCCCTAGCCTTTCCTCATATTGCTTTTATAGCTAATGTAAAATTCACCGGAGTTATTGTGATATCAGGTATTATGAAGAGGCAGTAATCTCTGCATCGCTACAGTGGTAACCATCTTCCATAAAAGCCCTAATTTAACTTTCCTATAACTGTGGCTTGGAAAATTTGTTTGGCTTTAAGCTATCTGAAGGCAAAGATTAACATGTTTTTTCAGACTTTGCTGAAACAAACTAAATGGGTAACAGATCATTAACATCCAGGGTAATTTTTTTAACTGACTTGTCAACTGTTGGTTTCCTCCTAGCTCAAACACAGTTCCTGCCCTCTAAACATTTCATACGGTGAAGTCTCCTTGAAAACTCATTGGCCCTGCCTATCTTTGGGAAAATGGGTTGTAATTAAGCAAAGTCATTAATTTTTGTATCATTTGGGACCTCACTCCTGCTTCTGCTGATGTCAATGGGAGGTTTTTTGCCATTGTCTGCAATTGCATCAGGATTGGGCACTATGTGAATGCACCGCAGCCTTTTGGATGGTTGAAGCTTCGAGAAAACAAAGGTCGTTCTAGGGCAGATAACGAACAAACGTGCCTTGAGCTCAGTTAGCCGAGTCCTGCATTTCGGGAACGGGCAAACCCGGGTTTCTCGCTCCAGCACTGCCATGTTACATGGTTTATTCGGGAAAGTGGAAAGCCTTTCCAACAATAACATATTAGCCACAATACGACTAACGAGGGCTTGATTTTGATCTCCCTTTTAATGAGGGAAAGAAAAAAATCAGCATGTCTTCAGACTTCCACAGTTACAGCTCACTGACAGCGAGAACAGAGCTCTGGAATGAATCAAACCGAACAAGTGCTTTCATGTTAACGTTTTAAAACGGCCCCTTTTGACACTTTTACAAGCAATTTAATATTAACTGGGCAGATGGCCACACAAATTGTCACATAAACCCATAACATCCTTTTTACACTGGCTCACATGCAAGAAACAGTTTTCAAGGATGAGAGGTGTCTAGTTTTTTAAACAGTTTACAATTCTGTTAGCTAAAACCAGAGGAGAAATGAGTACAGGCCAGCTGGGGAAGACGGCCTGTCTCCCAAACCAGCCAGGGTTCCTTTTCACAAGGGAAAGTAAATACCAGGAGCTGGTAAAATTCCCCACCAAAAGTCCCTTATAGATGGAAGGGGGAAGCGCACATGCTTAATGCCAAGAGGAAGCAGAAGAGCCTGATGGGAAGCGGGTGTCCCATGCCCTGCCCCAATATCACCGGGACTCAGACAAATCCTCCAATCACTGGGCCAGCGGTCAGATGGAGCGACGCTGACGTCCCTTTGATAAGCATTCTTATGGGCCAGCTTTTCCAAAGGGGTTGCGGTTAAGGCACAGAGAGGTTCAGTAACTTGGTTGATAGGCGGTGTCCCAGGGTCGGCACTGGCTGTGAAACCAGCGATTCAACCAAGTTCTAATCTAGGGGCTGACCGCTTGTCACGACCGAGCACTTCTTTCAGCATCACGTGGAGCGCAGGCAGGGTGCCCGGCTAACTTAGCTAGACAGCAAGTGTGTGTGGTTTGTCAGGTGGACACGGAATGAGCCAGGGCTCCTCAGAAACCTGGCAGCTTGGCCAGTATCCTCCACATCTTTACATTAATAATATTGCGATCCAGCCATCCCAGGTATTGAAAGTTTTGTGGTGGGAACCCCAGACCCCCAAGGTAGTAAGATGGCCAACACCCATTGAAGTCACTGGGCAGTGGGTGCCTACCACCCCTAGGTACATTAGAAAATCCCAGCCTTAGAACTATACTTCCATTTGCTTTCACAAGAAAGAAGAGATGTAATCTCCCCCGCACACACACCCCGCCCCCCAGAAATTCCCAACAGCAATGTGTTTTAACACACTAAGGTCATTACAGGACAGACTTGCTTATTACGTCACTTACAAATCCCAAGCACTTCAAAAGCAAGACACAGAACAGCCAACAGATACAGGCCATACACTCAACCCAGGAAAGGTAGAGAGGGTCCAGTGAACTAGGAATCAGGAGACATGGGTCCTATTTCTGGCTCTACCATTGGCCTGCTATGGGACCTTGGGCAAGTCACTTCATTTCTCTTGTGCCTCTGTTTCCTGCCCCACCCCTTGGCTTATCCATCTACACTGTGAGCTCTTCAGGGCAAGGACAGAGGTACAGTACCCAGCACCGTTGGGGCCTCTAGGTCCTACTGTAAAACCATCATAACAATTCCCCCGTAACAAACCCATCCAGTATAGATCCGATATTTGTATTCGGCTGGCACTCTACATACTAGATACTGTCCAGATACAGGAAGAGCTGCCTGCCCTGAACAGCTGGGTATTCCAAGGTAACATCTGAAGGGTGTGGGGAAAGAGGTATGGAGATTATATACCCTCTTCTCTCATTCAATAAAAATTCATCAGTCAACGTGTGTCTAATAAAGGCTCGGTCTACACAGATCTGTCTCCATAGAGCTATTGCAGGTAGGGTGGCAAGTTTTTAAAGCTGAAATCGTTCTGCCAGTACAATTCCTACTCTGGACGTAGTTGTATCAGTAGGAAGGTGCACACACGCTGGGATAGCCATTCTCCCCAGCAGAAGCACCTTTATAGAGATACAAGTACACCATACCACAGGGATTGGACCAGCATAGCTAATGCACGTGTTGTTTTAATTTCAACATCTCCCACTTCTCCTCCCCCAGATCTGCAGGAAGTCAGCATTTCTCCACCAGTGGCCCCCAAATCCATTGCTATGCTTTGAGGGAATTTTAACAGGAAAGTACACTCCGCTCAGTTCTTATTTGTACGACTCAGCAGGTGGATTCCACTTTTCCCAGCAGAAAATAGCACAGAAGGCCGTGAAAACAGAGCTCTGCCTCTGGAAAGCTAGAGAGCTAACAGCCTGTGATGTGGCACCTGTTGCTAAATGATGGAGCCATTGTTTCCACAGGCAAAAGCATGATGTGTTAATGAGCTAACATGACAAAGCATGAAAAGCAATTACAACTGGACCATTTATGGCCTTAAATAGACTATGGGAAAAGGTGCTTTATATCTTGTTAGCAAATATGCTTTTAAAACCCTAATGCAGCCAGAACAAGTCCCAGGATTGGCCAGCAAACCAAACAACAACCGGAAAAATATTCTGTTTGGTTCCAGCAAATAGGAAAAGTCCATGTCGGGCCAGCTTGGGGGGGGGGGGGGGAAGAGGGGGGGGGGTGTCTTTAGAGCCTTTAGCCCAGGGGTTAGGGCATTTGCCTGAGACATGGGAGACCCAGGTTTGAACCCCCACTCTGAACAGGGACTTGAAGTCAGAGTCCCCACTCCCAGGGGAGCATCCTAGCCACTCAGCTATAGCTATTCTGGGATGGGTGGCTCTCAGTTTCTCCAGCTGAAGTTGCTCCACTTGGTGTAAATACTTAAATATTCATTGGGTCAGACAGAAAGTGTGAGAATGACGCTCTAGCTTGGTGGTTAAGGCACTCACCCAGGAGACGTGGGTTCAAATCCCTCCTCTCCATCAGACAGAGACCACCCTAGCTATAGGGGCCATGATGGAGGGGCGGCTGGGACAAACCTGACAGCCTAGGCCTATGAGGAGGGGACAGGGGCACGCTGAAGTTCTGCCTTGGGTCTCAGATTGCCTTGAGCAGCTTCCACATCTCCTACCTCCCAGGTGAGGTCCTTAAATCCCAAGTGTAGCCCAGAGGCTCTATTTAGTTGCAAGTCAACATGTTTTAATGGTTCCCAACCAACGAGAATCAACCTCTCTTCAGAAAAGAGTACAAATGCAAAACCAGATTAAAAATTATTTCCATCAAGCCACCGTGCTAGCTAGTTACAATTTGAAGAGAAAGAGCATGGTGGTGAAATTCGACAGGGACGGATACAAGACATGAACATGGGTATTTGCTATACTTCTCCAGGAGAGGAAAATGAAAGCTTCTTGGACCAGCTCCCACAGTAATCCAAAACTACAGAAAATTCCCCAGCAATGGGATAGGACTTAACAGGCAGCAGGAAGGAAGTTCCTAAATTACAGGATTTACTCTAGGCACATACATTATGTTCTGGAAAGTTGGAATTTCAACTGAAGTAGCTACCCAGAATCTGCTTCTGAGGGACACGGAATGAGCAGATGAGAAAAACTGGGACGGTTGGAACCAGGATCTACGGTACAATAAGGGGTGAGGTCAGGTTATGACAGTTCAGGAAAGCACGTTCGGGGCAATTCAGAAAATGTCCAAGTGAAATGGGAGGAAACTTGGAAATTTACGAGTATGGCAAAAGAGAATCCTAGGAACCCCTTAAAGCACAACAAATCAGGGAGCCTCTGAAAAAGAATGCAAGGAATAAGATGTGGCCAGTGTGGCTTCACAAGGAACTGGCTCAAAGATTTGGGGATACACACAAACCTGGCCTGAAAATGGAAAAGCAGAGACATCATCAAACAAGAAGAATCATTCACTGAAGGCTTGCAGGAAAAGACAGGAGCTGGGGGGAAAGGCAGTAAGATAGTAGTGGCAAAGATGTCAAAGGGAATATGAAGGACTTTCAAAACAAAGGGAAAGTAGTAGTAGGAAGAAAGTAGGTCCATTAATAAGCAAGGGAGGCAGAATTAATGGATTACACAAAAATGACTGAACTGCTTTTCAAAAAGCATCAAAAAAGATCTTTCATAGATCACAGAATATCAGAGTTGGAAGGGACCTCAGGAGGTCATCTAATCCAACCCCCTGCTCAAAGCAGGACCAATCCCCAGACAGATTTTTACCTAAGTTCCCTAAATGGCCCCCTCAAGGACTGAACTCCCAACCCTGGGTTTAGCAGGCCAATGCTCAAACCACTGAGCTATCCCTTCCCACTTTGAGCAGTGGTAAGAAAGATCTTGTAAAAATAGAAGTCAGCTGAGCTGAAGGACATGCACTCAGGAACCGAGGGACTTTGCTGCACCTATCGCTGAACCACCACTGAAAACAGGGGAATTCCAAGAGACAGGCCAAATACAAATGCAGAACCAATTTTTTTTTTTTTTTTTTTTTTTTTTTTTTTTAAGAAGTGCGTTATCCTGGAAATTACAGCCCTAAAAATCCTGCTTCTACCCCGACTAATCCAATGGAACAAGGTATTAAGAGAAAAAAACGGAGTCACAGAGCTATGAGCAATAGGCAGCATGAGGGCAGGCTAGAAAGAGCACTTGTCAATCAAATGTGGTTGATTTTAGAAAGAAGTGAAAAGCAAATGGCTGACAGGAACTCAGTAGCTGTAATATACACAGGTGGATTTTAATATAGCTTTTGATATGGTCTCAAAATCCGATATTGAAATATTCAGAATTGTGTGGCTAGGAATGCTACAAAGAAGCCGTAACGGGCTAGGCATCGAATTTGGGGAAGGTGTCTAGCAGAGAACACCATAAGCACTCGGTCTTTGGTCCATCTTACAGGAGTTTGCAAGGCAACAGGGTGGCAAAAAAGGCCAATATAATTTCAGGCTTCATATGCAGAGGGTGATCACATCATGGAGCCGGAAATTAACAGATTCTCTGTGTAGCTCCATGTGATGACACCTGGCCGCTGAGCGTGGGGCGCGACGGTTGAGGAGCCTGGCCACTTCGCTCCTCTGGCCGCGCCCACCGCTCCCCCAAATGGCTCCTCCGGAGTCCGGCCATGCTGCCCCCCCCTTGCCTGCAGGACCCAGCGGCGGCCCGGCAGGCTCCGCTTTTGAAAAAAATGCTGGGCTGCCCAGGCAAGGGAACCAGGAAGCTGCCGGGAGAGGGGATCTGCCCGCCAGCTGCTGCCCGCCCCACTGCTCCGCTCCCCCCAGCCTCCAGGAGAAGCGAGCAGCGCCCGCCCGCCACCCCTTCCCCCGCGCCCGCCCCCCCACCGAGCCCCTCCAAGGGGGGGGCGCAGCATGGCCAGAGGAGCCGGTGGGGGAGGAGAGCCCGGAGCGGCCGGAGGAGGAGCCAAGGGGGGGCGCCTTTTTTATGGGTTGCTCCCCCTGCACTGAGAAGCTGGCTACGCCACTGGCTGTAACTAGGAGAAATGGGGTTAAAGGGAAATTGAGGCTAATGGCAAGGAAATTCTCCTGATGGGGTGCATAAGGCTAGGGAGCGAGACATGTAAGCCCCAGCACTGGGGCAATCTCAGCCTGTTTCTGACATCTCGTATAGTCAGCATGGCTAAAACGGAGCTCTTCACCCCACCAGCCCCCTCCACCATCTCCTTCTCCACCACTGTGCACAACCCCACCCATCTTCCTGTTGCTCAGGCCCATAGCCTGGGCATCTTCATCAACCCGCCAGGTCCTCACACCCAGGCTGTGTCTAAATCGCGCAGATTCTTTGTCATGTCTCTAAGATACAGCCACACAGCTAGAACTCGTATCCAGGCTCTCGCCTGGCATCTCCGTTACTGCAACAGCCGTCCCTCTGGCCTTAACAAAGGCCATCTCGCTCCACTCGCATCCATTCACAACATCGCTGCCAAGATCCTTTTCCTAGCCCGTCACTTTGACCATGCCCCCCTCTCTCTGCACCCATTCCCTGGCTCCCCCCCCGCCCCCAACTGCATAAACCAACTACTTGTCTTCACTTTCCAGGCCCTGACTGGTCTATCTCCACCTACCATCTCTCATTCGACTCGTCTCTGATCAGCCACCAATACCCACTTGTTACATTTTCAAACAAGCACCTCCATGCTGCCCTCCAGTTCGGGAGGAGCTGCCCATACACATCTGCAAAGCCACCTCATTGTCCGGGTCTGGTCCCTCCTCAACACCTCCTTTGCCTGATGCCTACAAAAAAATAAAACCCAGGCTGCTGGTGCGCTGATACCACTGCTATGGCTATCATGCTGACCAATATCATCTCCGTGTTTCCTGGTACTCCCCCGCTGGTCCTTCTGTATCAATCTGTCACCCGTTTTCTTAGGCCGTAAGGGTCAAGGGGCAGGAACCATCTTTTTGTTCTGTCTGTACAGCACCTAGCACACTGGGGTCCTGATCCATGACGAGGGCTCCCAGGCACTAGAAGGATACAAATAATAAATTAAAAAGCTAGGAGTGGACCAAACCCAGTAGAGCATGTACAAACAGGAAACAGCAAGGCACTGGTCCCCCGGAGATGGGCTGCATAGTCTGACAGATCTTTTTCATCTCGACGTTCCACTACGCCATTTCTTCTAAAGCTCTTTGATACCGTGCCCTCCAGCTGGGATCATTCCACACACGGCGTGAGCAGCCCAGACTTCAGCAAAAACTTCATCTACTCTAGCAGCTGCCTAGCCACTCGCTCCCTCGGCAGACATGGAACTTGACAGAAGAGGAGGTTGCAGAGAAGCAGTATCCTAGAAAAAGTGGTGACAGCCATAACGCATCGAATCGGTTTATAAATTAAGATGATCAGCTGAGCTCCATTTTAGCCAGGTCCCAAGACAAGCCGCAACAAGACTGCACTAATACAACCACAAACCCAATACTGCACCTAGGAATCTAGCAAGCAGTCATGGGTAATTTAAGTATGCTAGAGAGACGTGCCAGAAAGCAACAGATACCACCATAATAGATACGGTATGAAAACAGATAGGTTACTACCTACCTGCTTTGATAGCAGAACTACTGCAGTATAAAATGTCCCTCACTCAATCTCAAACCCTTGTTAGAAACCAATCTTAATTACAACAGTAATTCAGACCAATCTTCGATCCAATTACCGTACAAAGTTAGCAGCTGGAGAGACAACACGTGGGAAAATGTCTGGCTTTTAGGCAGAGACAAGATGGGTGAGGTAATATCTTATTGGACCAACTTCTGCAGGTGAGCAAGACAAGCATTTGGTAATCTCAGACTGCCTTACTGACTAATATAACTCAGATTTGTTTAGATCTGAATACTCATGATTGAAAACTGGCTAACGGGTGAAGAAGTACTGAATTGCAAGGCACGTCTAGCAGGTGGGGTGTTCGGCTCAGTTTTATTTAACATGTCATTAATGACCTGGAAGAAGGCATAAGTACAGAGCATGTCAATTGAGTTGCCAGGGGATACCAAGTTAGAAGTGCAGCAAAGACAAAGAAGGATGGAGAATACCACAAAGGCATCAAACAAATGAGTCATTCTGGAGAAAAAAAATTTAATAGATCTGGAGAAAAATAACTCCTAGTGTATTCAGGGCTTAGTGGAGGAGAGGTGCTTAAAAGCAGTAGTGACAAAGGAGAACCATCAGTGGCCAATGTCTGTTTGGAACATTTTATTTTTGATCTGGGGCTAGAAGAAGACCGTAATCAAACCACATTACAAAGGGTATTGTTTCCATGCAAGCCACTGGACCAGCCTGGAGCTTCCCTCACATGCAATAGCATCAATATGGTCCTTAAAAGGACAATCTGGAATCAATCAACACTCCCAGAGTGGTGACTCTGACCATCTTATTCAGACCAAAAGTGTCCCTGGAAATTTAAAGGCTTGTCCTCTTTAGAGTCAATACATCTGATTTAGTCATGGAATAACATGAGTGTTTATTAGGTAGACTAATATGCACATTAAGAAATAAAGATATTCCAGGTGGAATAAACAAACGCCCAGTTCACAGACCCTCATTGTGCAATACAACAGCCGCCGAGGCGGCAAACATTCAGGAAGCACAAGACTGAGCTGCAACAGAGCCAGACTGAATTCAGCCTTCCTAGTTCCTTTTCTGGAATTAAGTCCTGTAACTGATCCACTCGGAAGCTCAACTTCACAGGGCTGTGAGAGCAGCTGCTGCCCAAGCACGGCAGCGCCACCAGAGCTAGGGCTGAAGCCATCTCTCCATACTGCACTACATTTTTAGGATCTATCCCTTGCACAGAATGAAGGAGGCTGCTGATCTGTCTAAATGGAGGTCTGACCACCAGGCTGCTTGGATCCAGTTGGAGGCACTACATGCATGGAACCTGTAGTCTCCTGGTCCATCGGAGGGTGGCTGCAGCTAGCACTTAAGGAGCCCCTATTTTAAGATTCTGCTGCTGTAGTCACAGTTATGGCAACTTGTGTCTTCCAATCACGTTTCCATGAGCCCATAACTTTCCAACACATGCATGGGGGGCAGAGGGGGACTTCAATAAATAATGCAGAACTCGCAAGTGATTTGCTACAGATAGCACCATGGGATTCCACATTGATTGTTTCCCAACAATTCTGGTTCAGACAAAAAGAACAGGAGTACTTGTGCCACCTTAGAGACTAACAAATTTATTAGAGCATAAGCTTTCATGGGCTAAAACCCACTTCAAGTGGGTTATATATCTTCCTACTGTATTTTCCACTGCATGCATCCGATGAAGTGGGTTTTAGCCCACGAAAGCTTATGCCCAAATAAATTTGTTAGTCTCTAAGGGGCCTTGTTCTTATTGCTGATACAGACTAACACGGCTACCACTCTGAAATCTGGTTCAGACAGGATCAATTTCTAAAAACAAAAGTTTTTTTCCCCCCCAACTACTAGCACCACAAAATCCATCTGGGATGTTCAAAGAAAAGTGGGCTCCTTCCAGCTCATATATCATCACCATAAAAGATTCACCAGGTCAAATTCAGCCTTGTTTTGCTCCCAAGACACTGTGGCTGCACAGTTGTGAAGGTAGAATTCCATTCTACAAATAGACTTCAGCAATTCTACTGATGTGCCGTGCCAGAACGGAATCCTTCTCTCCCCCCATAACTAGAGGTGCACGGTGTCGGAGAAAAACTGAGTTCTCACTCTTTTGTTTGACCCTTCTGTCAGTTCTTTTCTCTGCTTCCACAACGGACTTATTCATCACTAAAGCAAGCAGGTATGATATTGAACACAAACCTGGAGAAGATCTGTCAAGGAAGAAGGGACCACTGTAAGAGTATGTAACATCCTGGAATTTCCAAACTTTTCAAAGCTTGATTTCACAGCACCTATGTTATTATTGCTAGTTTTTTTTTCATTTAACATTAGAGGTGCAGTAGTGCCTCTATGGGTTGTCTCTCATTTAAAGGCAGGGGCTCATCCTCTTTATTTTGAATGAATTTATCTTGTGCATATCGCACAAATTTACAGCACAGTGGGTAAAAACACTCAAGTACTGAAAATCCCTAGAAATTTCAATGAAATATTACTTGGTAAAAGTCTAAATTAATGTTAAAGTGGGAGCTTCTAGAATGTTCAATGCAACTTTTCTCAAACTCCTTTAACTTACAGCGGCTGGTTCACAATGCATGCTTTCCATATAACAAAGACATATTGACAGCATTCCGGGGGACTTTCCTTAAACAAAATCAGAATGGGACACTTAATCCCAAATAAGAACGTCCACACAGGGACTTGCACCGCTATAACTAGAGGTGTGAATTAAAGCTGATTTGAGTTATTTTAATGCAAGTTTGTGTGCAGATGGGGCCTCAGGCACAAAGGATGGAAACCAAGCAGGGGGGCTCCCCAGCAGGTGAGGCAGAGCTGGGAAGCCAATCACTCCTGCACAGCTGGGTAGCTTAATTGCATGATCAGAGAATAGGAGACTGGGCTTCCAGGTGCTCAACTCCTTCCACATATCTGCACAACAGCCCAGTGCCAGGGAAATCCAGCTCTGTTCACCGTGTCTGAGTGCTCCCAGAGCCAGAAAGTGCCAGCCCTGCCTCGCCCAATCCAGAGCAGTGCGTTCAGAGGGTGGAGTGGGCAAGTAGCAGAAGTCCCACAACCCCTGAAAGCTGGCGAATTTAATCCAAGTCAGGAAGGATGACACATCTGCTCTGGAATGAAACTTAAGTACATTGTTGGTCAGCCTGGAAAGAGGCTTTTTAAAAACAAATTCTAAATCCATTTGAGCCTTTCTTGATTTAGCCAATCGCTCTGGGGCCCAGCAGGAAGACATCCTGCCAGGCACAGTAGCTAGGTTCCATAACTATTCTTCTAGGATTCAGCACAAACCCTGTAATCACAGGGAAGCCAGGAGATGTGGACCATTTCATTTCATTGTTCACGGTTTCACATACATGCTCTTTCAGAGGACATCTACCTTAAAGGTGGCATCTTAGGCAGCTATCAGTCAGGGGGCCTTTCAGTATGTCATTTCTAGCAGCAGCTGGGAACAAATCCACTGTCAGTGCAAAAGTCCCAGATTTGATTCGGACTTTGGGTAAAGACAACATACTTGTAACACACAGAAAGGTCCCTTCCAAGAAGGCTTCCAATAGTGAGGTTATATTACACTTTATTATGGGAGTGCCCCATAGCCTCAACCAGGATCTGGGCCCCAGGCCATAGAGTAAAACAGTCCCCACCCTGAAGAGCTCATAATCTAATTAAGACATGACAACAAGTGGGTGTAACAACCAGAGGGAAGAGGAGGGCAAGCGACCAACACGTGGGCACCTAGTGACATACACAATTAGCTGGCCTGAAGTCAAAGATTTGGTTTTAAAAAATAAAATCAGGATACTAGCAATCCTCACTAGCCATTTGCCTGGGTGGTGCTAACCTGTGGAGACCAAGCCCCACTGCCCCGTAACCTGAGCCCTGCCACCCAGGGCTGAAGCCCTTGGGCTCCGGCAATAGCCCCGGGCCCCAGGAAGTCTAAGCCAACCTTGGCAACCCCATTAAAACAGGGTCCTGACCCACAGTTTGAGAACAGCTGGATCAGAACATTATCAGTTACTGTCTGCAGTTCTGATGTCTACATTCCTAAAAGGATGTTGACAAACTACAAAGGGCTCACAAGAATGATTCAAGATCTGGAAAACCTCCCACAGAGGGAAAGTTTAGGAATTTCAGCTTATTGAAGAGAAAGTTAAGAGAGACTTGATCAGGGTCTGTACGTAGCTATATGGAGAGAAGATTTCTGATAGCAGAGAGCTTTTCAAACCAAAGACACAACAAGACCCAATGACCGGAAACTGAAGTTAGATAAATTAAGGATGAAGACAGAGTGCAAATCTTTAAACCCAGAGGGGAATTGGCAATGGGAAGAACTTATCTAGGGATACAGTGGATGTGATCAACATAGGAATTCCTGGGTGAAATTCTCTGGCCTGAGTTGTGCAAGAAGTCAGACTAGACGATAGTCCCTTCCGGCCTCAAAATACATTAACCCCTCTCACTCCTTAAACACCAGAGACCTTGTGACCAGTCCTTGGTGTCAGCCACAGGATTCCCATTCGATGGGAAGCCACAATAAGGAGTGCACTTCAAAGTAGCAGCCAACCCACTTCCTATTCCATTTACCTCCCCCTTAAATCCCATCTCAAACCTACCGTACAAGCATCTCCCAATATTTTCCCCTCTCTAAGCGTCATCCCATTATTCCTACTTATTTGCCTTTTACCACCCCAAAAACATTTCTTCCCCTCCTTGGTGTGTATAGTCTTCTCTTTCTTGTAGGTTATGTGCACATGCACACACCTTGCCAGTAAACTCAGCTAGAGAGAGGGAGGGAGAGAGAGCGCGTGCGCATCTTTACTCTTTCTGCATAAATCCCTCTCTTTAGTCCCCTGATCATTGTTGCTCTTCTTTGAACTCTAATTTGTCAATATCCAGCTGGTAACATGCCCAGAAATAAACATAATAGTCTAAGTCAGTGGTTCTCAAAGCCAGTCCGCCGCTTGTTCAGGGAAAGCCCCTGGCGGGCCGGGCCGGTTTGTTTACCTGCCGCGTCCGCAGGTTCGGCCAATTGCTGCTCCCACTGGCCGCGGTTCGCCGCTCCAGGCCAATAGGGGCTACGGGAAGCAGCGCGGGCCGAGCGATGTGCTGGCCGCCACTTCCCACCGCCCCCATTGGCCTGGAGCGGCGAACCGCGGCCAGTGGGAGCTGTGATCGGCCTAACCTGCAGACGCGGCAGGTAAACAAACCGGCCCGGCCCGCCAGGGGCTTTCCTTGAACAAGCAGCAGACCGGCTTTGAGAACCACT
>NC_048300.1:3840154-3924012 GCF_013100865.1 Trachemys scripta elegans | reverse complement strand
AGTGTCTCTGTTCAGTCCATGATTTTTAGTGTCTAGCAAAATAAGGACTGAACAGAGACACTGGAGGAATGGCTTACAACAGAGGTTCTCAAACTGGGGGTCGGGACCCCTCAGGGGGTCAAGAGGTTACTATACAGGGATCATGATCTGTCAGCCCACACCCCAGACCCCACTTTGCATCCAGCATTTATAATGGTGTTAAATATATTTAAAAGTGTCTTTAATGTATAAGGGGGGTCACACTCAGGGGCTTGCTACGTGAAAGGGGTCACCAGTACAAAAGTTTGAGACTCACTGGCTTACAACAATCTGTAACCCACTAACCTCCCAGCTTTGGTTTTGTTTTTCTCCTTGACCGCTATGGCAGGAGGGGCGTTAACCGGCCCCTTCCCCTTGAAACATGTGCAAACTCCTTATGCCCAAGAATCTCTCCCACCGTGTATTGGGCTGTGACCGCTCCCAGCCCTGGGCAAGTGCCAAGGCCCGTCTCGCTTTCCCACAGAAGCGATTCCCGGCCCCCTGACCCGCACTATCCTGGGACCGCGGGTTCCCACTATGTTGTTGCTGCCGGCAGGAGGGTGTGTGTCCAGCGGGGCATGGGTCCGTGCTGGCGGCTAACGGGGAGACAGGCCGCCCCCCCGGCCCCAGGCGGGAACAGCTGTGACCCCTCCCCAGCAGGAGCGACCACCCAGCGCGGCCTCCCCGGGCGCCCCGCGAGCCGGCGCACAGGGGCCGGGCCGGGCCGGGGCTGCAGGAGGCGCTGGCCGAGCGCTGAGCGCCCGGCGGGGCAGCGCCTGGGACGGGGCCGAGCCGGGGCGCTGAGCTCCGCGGGGCCAGCGCGCAGGCAGGCGGGGAGGGCCGCGCTGCAGCCGCAGCACCCGGGCCCCGGGGCCGGGCATGGACCTGGCTGCGCCGCGGCCGCTCTCCCCGCCCCGGCTCGCTGCGCGCCCTGGGGTCCCGCTGCAGGGAGAGCCCCGGAGCCGCCGGCCGCTGCCCGCCCGGCCTGCCCCGGCTCGGAGGGGCCCGCAGCCGCGGGGAGCGCCCGGCTCCGGCCACCCAGCCCGGGAGCAGGCAGTGGCCGCTTCGGGGAAGCAGCATCGCGGCGGAGACTGGCGCTAGGTAAAGCCCCGCTCCGCGCTCGGCTCCCCGCGTCCCAGCGGCCGGCACACGCCGGGCCCGGCTGGGAATCGCCCCCCATGCAGGAGAGCGAGTGACTCGGGGCTGGGGCAGCCCTGAACCGGCTGCCGTGGCCTGGCAGGGCAGAGACTCCCCTAGCCTGCCCCCTGCACAGGGCAGAGACAGGGGACCGGGGGGGGGGGACATGGAGACNACCGGCTGCCGTGGCCTGGCAGGGCAGAGACTCCCCTAGCCTGCCCCCTGCACAGG
Source organism: Trachemys scripta elegans (assembly GCF_013100865.1). Classification (NCBI taxonomy): domain Eukaryota; kingdom Metazoa; phylum Chordata; order Testudines; family Emydidae; genus Trachemys; species Trachemys scripta. The sequence goes on along the minus strand of NC_048300.1, from coordinate 3,922,626 downwards.
GCAGAGACAGGGGACCGGGGGGGGGGGACATGGAGACAGGGGGCCATGGAGACAGGGGGCCGGGGGGGCATGGAGACAGGGGGCCATGGAGAGAGGGGGCCGGGGGGGGCATGGAGACAGGGGGCCATGGAGAGAGGGAGCTGGGGGGGGGCATGGAGACAGGGGACTGGGGAGCCATGGAGATGGGGGGGCCCTGGCGGATAGGCAGCCATCTCCGCTGGTGCCCCAGGGTGCCAGCTGCCTTGGTGGGGCCAGCTGGCGGCCGGCACTGGCCCCTGCCCCACTGTGTGGGGGGAAATAGGGGGTTGTATGAAGTCTTGTCCCATCTGGGCTACTTGGCACTGCACAGCCGTGTCTCTCCTGGCCTGGGCAGTCCCGGCTCTGATGGTGTTAGCAGCAGCTGGCAAGATGCCAAATGTCTGCAAGGGAATCGGAGCTCATGCCCTGGCCAGTCTGCGCCAGCAGTGTGGGCCCAGGAGCTGGTGGAGCACCACAGAGCCATGCCACAGAGGCAGGCTGGTGCTCCAGGAGCTCTGGGTCGACACGCTGGGGGCCGGAGCATTGGTGCGTCTGGGCAGCCAGGGTTCGGTGGGGACGGCAATGTGGCCATGGCCAAAGGAGAGGCATAGGATCAAGTGACGTATATTCGAGCTGGACAGTGTAGGACAGGCCCTATGGGCCGTTCTCCAGGGCTGTGCCCAGGCACTGGGGGGCTCCTGCCCCTGTCCCTGGGAAGTCCATTCCCCAGGAGAAAGGCTCTCTGTGGCAGGGACTCTATTTCTCCTCCTCTCACAGCCACAGCATGTCCGCCCTTGCTTAGCTGAGCTGGAACCACTGAACTCCTGCACCCTTGAGTCCCTGATCTCTGTTCCCTCCAGTGGTCAGCATTTTTCTGGGAATGTGGTGCCCACAATAGAGGACGCTGGGCCTGGCCCGGCTGTGCATTCAGGGGCTGCCCCCTGCTCGGCAAGGTGCTGCCTCTGGGCCTGCAGCCCTCAGTCGCATTGCTCGTTTTCACTGCCCATTGCATTTCCGGGTGGTGTCTGCGCTGACGTCCACTGTCACCCCCAGGGCTCTGCCTTTGCTGCCGGGTTCAGCTCCTCCAGGGGCAGCCGCTGGTGTTTAACCACGTCGGCTAACCCGGCTGGGAGCAGCCTGCATGGCACCATGGCCCCCATGCGGGAGGCCACGGGCGCTGCCCCAGTGGTGGGAACGAAGGGAAAGTATAAGGGGAAAGGCTAGTGTAGACAAGGGCTTCGGCTCTCAGCTGCACCAGCTCCTAGGTTGGTTTCTCCCATTGACGGGGGGTGGCTTAGCTTGTTTTCCCCAGCTGGGGTAGCTGCATCCATCCCAGCTGGGGTAGCTGCATCCATCCCAGCTCCATCTCAGCTTGGCCATTTCTGCCCACGGTGTTAATCTTGCTGGGTCCCTCGGGCTCATTTTTTCTGTCTTCACTGTTGATCACAGCTCCCCATTTAGTGTCACCCGCTGCTCACCGCTCACTTCCAGATCACAGGTGAAAACGCTTAATGAGTGGGGACCAAGCCAAGGCCCCTGCTGGATTCCTCCCCCCAGCCCATGCACTGGAGGACGTTCGTTTACCTCTGCGATCTGGGTTGTGCCCCCTTGGGCATATGCAGCAGGCCCCCGCCTTTAACTGCATGATCACATGCTATTTTTCTCTGGGCACAGGTGCTCAGCAGGGCCCAGCAGAGACCTCTGCCAGGGCAGAGCGTGGGTCAGCATAACATCCATAGCCTCAGACTGCTCCAGGCTTAGTCGCCGACCACGTCAGTTCACAGGGGGCTTTGGTGCCTCCACTGGGACAGACACACTCCCGTCTCAGCCCGGCGGCTGGCTTCTCTCCAGAGCAGTTGCGAAGCAGCAGCAGTCAGGATCCTGGCTCTGCTCCTCCTCTTTTCCCCATGCAGCAAGCCACAGCAGCTGCCCCAGTGCTGTGCCCAGGCCAGAAAGAGAGATGGCCCCGGGGGAGGGGTGGCATCCTCCCTGGTACCTGAGGAGGACACGCTGTACGGACGACGGAAGAGGAGGGGGACGTATCAGGCAACGCGTCCATGCCCCAGCAGTCAAGGAATCCAGAGCACTAAGCTAAAACACAGGGCCCAGATCACACCACGCTGGATGTGAGGGTTGGGGCCCTGGCAGTTTGAGTCCGTGCTCTGGGTTTCTCTGTGCACAGCGTGAGAGGTCTGGGCACGGGAGGAATGTATCAAATCGAGGCCCTTGGATGTCACCAGGCAAAGTGACACTACAAGACTTATCATATATCACCCCTTCACATTCACGCGTGTTAAGGACTAGTGAATTGTGCTGACACAGAACAAAATAAGGTGCCCCTACGAAGGTCAGCGGGGACACAGAAACCTGGAGCAGTAACAGCTGCATCGGCGCTAAGGGTGTCACAGGGTTTGTTTAATGCGGAGTTTTGCACCATCTCCAAAGTTCACATACATAGACACTGAAAACCGATTTGCTATTTTGTGATCACAGTCTCGACTTGAACAAAAATTTGATGACAGGCTCTTCGTTGTAGCAGACGAAAGTCTAACAAGATGCAATGGCTGGAAATTGAAACTAGACAAATTCAGACTGGAAATAAGATTACATTTTAACCATGAGGGTAATTAACCATTGGCGCAATTTACCAAGGGTCATGGTGGATTCTCTGTCACTGGCAATTAGGGCTGTCAATTAATTGCAGTTAATGCAAGCCATTAACGCAAAACAAATTAACTAGATTTTAAAGAATAGTCATGATTAATCACCATTTTAATTGCACTGTGGGTTGGCAGGGGTATGGGGGGGGCAGGGGGGGACCGGGCAGGGGGATGCTGGTGGCGGGGGTATGAGGGGGGGCACAGGGATGCTGTTGTGGGGAATGCCCTTAACAATGCAAAGCCGCACCCCTCCCCCTGCTGCCCACAGCTGACTGGGAGAGAGGTGGCAGGGAGGAACGTGCTGCCCACCAAGGCGGGGGAGATTTGACCACCACTCAGAGCAGAGAGAGCCCTACAGCAAAGGAGCTGCCTGACTGACCCGTGTCTTCCTCCTTCCAGGATGGTTCCCCCACCACCCGTCAACAAGCCCCATGTCTGCCTCTCCACCGTCCTCATCATGTGCAGCCTCGTGCTGATGGATGCCTACCTGGTGGAGCAGAACCAGGGCTCCAGGAAACTGGGCATCTGCATCATGGTCTCGGTGGGCGACGTCTGCTTCCTGCTGGTGCTCCGGTACATGGCGGTCTGGGTCGGGGCTGAGGTGAGGACAGCCAAGCGCGGCTATGCCATGATCCTCTGGTTCCTTTACGTCTTCGTGTTGGAGATCAAGGTCTACTTTGTCTACCAGAACTACAAGGCTGACCGGAAGAGCCTGGACCTTCTGGCACGCAAAGCCCTGACCCTGCTGCTGTCCATCTGCATCCCTGCCCTCTACGTGCTGCTGGTGGCCACCGAGCACATGGACTACGTCCGGACATTCAAGAAGAAGGAGGACCTCCGCAACCGGCTCTTCTGGGTTGTCATTGACATGCTGGACGTGCTGGACATCCAGGCCAACCTGTGGGAGCCCCAGAAGAAAGGGCTGCCCCTCTGGGCCGAGGGCCTGATGTTCTTCTACTGCTACATTTTGCTCTTGACTCTCCCTTGCGTGTCCCTGTGCGAGATCAGCATGCAGGGGTTCAGCATCGTGCCGCACCGGATGATGCTCTACCCCATTCTGAGCCTGCTCACCGTCAACATCGCCACCCTCTTCATCAGGGGGAGCAACATGGTCTTCTTCCGGGACGCCCGGGTCTCGGGCATCTTCATGGGCAAGAACGTGCTGGCCATTGTGCTGAAGCTCTGTATGTTTGTGCAGTACCGGAAGCAGCTGCGCCACGGGCCGGTGGAGTTCAGCGCCGCACCCCAGCACAGCGCCGCGCCTCAGCCCCAGCCTGCCCTGCAGCTGCTGAAATCCCAGAACCAGACGCCTGGCCCCGAGGCCCTGGGCCGGGAGAACACGTGACCTGAGGCGGGCACCGCAGACTGGGCATGGAGTAACACGTCTCTTTGGGGTTGGACCCTAACGATGGCAGAGTACCGTCGCCTGCCGAGCCCCTGCCCAATGCTGGTTCCTCCAGGAAGTCTGTGAGCAACCCTTCCTTGCTTTGCACGGACAGACTGACCAGCCACATCCCAGCTGAGCACGGGGCTGGGGAACGGCACGGCGTAGAACAGCCAAGGGTAGCCAGTCCCTGAGGCCAGCTGGCGGACCCTGTAGAGAGGCTATCGAAGGGGAACAGGCAGTGCCAGGCGACAGGGTCTATCCCTGCTTGATCCCCTGTATTCCTTCAATTGCAAGGGTGTCGCGGCGCGATGGCTCTGCGGTGGGCCTGCTGGGAATGTCCCGGGGGGACACAGTCTCCATGGACTCCCTGCACAGTCACTGTGAGGTCAGAGTCAGGCGTGGAGTCTAACAGTGCCGGGGGGCACCCGTTCTGCCCTCGATGGTGTCTCCTGGGCCCCTCTCTCTGCACGCCCACACGTTCCCCCACACACACACATACACCGCTGCCTGTTCCATCCTCGGGAGTGCAGGATCCCCCAGGGGAGTGGTGCTGGTGCCGGAACTGCCCAGACGCCCAATGGGACTCATGGGCATCTTCCTTTTTCCAATAAATGAAAGTCCAAGCCCTGCAGCCTCCTGGCGTCTGTGTGCAGCTGCTGCCTAATGCTGTTTGTGTGGAGGCCAGTCGGGACGAGCGTGGGTCCTGCGCTCTGTGAGGGCTGACAGAAGGCATGGGAGGTGGGTAGGATTATGGGACGACAAGAGCTGGCTCATTGTTAAGGTTGCAACACGACTTCTGTTTGAATTTTCCATCCTCTCTGAAGCCTGCGCCCCCAGTCAGATGGGCTTGGAAAGTGCTAGTTCAGGCCCCAGGGGAGAGTGTGGGGCACCTTTGGGGTCACTGGATCAAAGGGTGCCCACGATAAAGCCTTCCAACATGATTGGTTGTGTAAGACCTCAGTTTCTTATAACCCATTTGTTGCAGCTTAGGGACGGACGGGGCAGGCAGACAACAGGACAGTATGCCTTCTTCTCAGAGCCAAGACACAGCTGTCGTTCTAAGATTGGATAGGCTCATGAAGTCTACGGGCAAGGATCCATTGATGGTGGTTCATATTGGCACTAATGCCACTGCGTCGCAGGATACCTCACAGATAACAGGTGATTTCAGGGAAATTGGAAGCATGCTGAAGAAGAATGAACCAAGGAAGACAGAATATTCTGGAAGCAAATTGCTGTCTAGGTAAGTGGTGTAGGGTGGAGAGTTTGGGTTTTGTGGAACATTGGTCCACCTTCTATGGGGAAAAGGCGTTGCATAGTTTGGATAGCTCCACCACAATAGAAGGGGGACCAATCTTCTCAGGGACAGGTTGGATAGAGTAGTCAGGAGGGGGTTAAACTAATAGCAAAAGGGGAGGGTAGAAAGATGGAAGATATGAGTACTGAGTTAGCACAAAACTGATATGTTGAGAAGAAAATTAATCAAGACACCAAAGGACAGGAAGAGAAGGAATTATTGAATTGCCTGTACACTAATGCTAGGAGCCTGGGTAACAAATAAGGAATTGGATTGCTCATTTATGAGCATAAATTCAACCTAGTTGGGATTAATGAAACCTGGCGGGATGCTTCGCACAACTGGAAGGTTAAAATCAATGTTTATAACCTAGTTAGGAAGGATTGAATGGGCAAAAGGGGAGCGGGTGTGGCACTCTGTCAAAAATGGCATTACCTGTTCCGAATCACTGATCACTCCAAAGAAAATGACCTTGAATGCTTATGGATCAAAGTCCTAACAGATAAAGCACATTCTTTCCATTCTTCTGAGTACTGAATCTCCAACAAGGATCGTCTGTCTTCCTTGGATGGTTGGAGAATTCTTTGCAGGTAAACTTGCTTTTCTTAACCGTTGGGCTGAGCTGGCTTCTGCATGCGTGACCTGTACATCTCTTTGTTCCCTGGGAACTGCTGGATCTTGAGACGCATCTTCCATAGTTTCCACTTTGAAGAACCAATATTGTTTTAACCTCCTAGCTGTGTGTAATTCCTCCTGCGTCTCTTCTCTCTGCTGGCCCCCGTTTGCCCATCCTCATCTTTCTCCATCTGTACGGAAAGACGTTGTGACCTCTTCCTCCGGCAGTTATGAACTGCCAGGTCTCCTGTCTGACTCCCTCTCTCAGCTCCATTCTTCATTGAACTTGGGGTACGGGGGTTTCCCAAATTGTCTAGAAGCTCCTCGGCTTCTCTGATTCTTAGTAGTGTCTCAGCTTTCCCCTCCAGTCCAAGCATCTTCTGCTCCGGCACGGTCACTTCATGCCCAGGAAATCCCGCCTGGCTTCAGGCAGGAACGAGAGCGTGGCACTTCCGCTGCAGATCACCACCATCGTTCCATTGCTGGCTATCTTGATATCACACACAGATCTAGAGTGACCAGATGTCCTGATTTTATAGGGACAGTCCCAATTTTGGGGTCTTTTTCTTATATAGGCTCCTATTACCCCCCACCCCCTGTCCTGATCTTTCACATTTGCTGTCTGGTCACCCTACACAGAGCTGAACCTGGGAGGAAAGACTCTCCCATGCCAAACTCCCTCAGAAGTTCCCGTTAGCTGCCTCTGATTGTGGATCTTGAGTTCACCTCGCAAGTGACTTTTTATCCCCAGTCTTCGCTGCTTAGCTGAGCTCAGCTCCGCCTCTCACCACCAGGGAGCGATTAACCACTCCCGAGACTTCAAACGGCCTGGCTCATCAAAGCTCCACGGGCTAGAGCCGTGGGGTCTTCAGCAACTCACGGATCAAAGCTCGAAGGGAGGGGATGGCATGTGGGGAACCGGTTGTGTGGCAGGGGAGCTGGCTCTAGGAGGGGATGGCGTGTGGGGTGTTGGCTGTGGGGCAGCGAATCTGTCGGGGTGCTGGCTGAGGGAGGGGGCTGCTCTCAGAGGTTGCAGGGTGGTAGCAGGTTTGAGGTGGTTCAGTTTCCATGTGACACACTCAGGGTATTTTCAGTGTCGGCACAGCATGCCCACACAGGCTGGGGCCTCAGCCGTATGACGTGCAGGGAGCCTAGCTAAGATCCCACCAAGTCCAGCTCTCTCGTTGGTCTCTGCTACCCGCTCAGCACACTCCATTCATCTCTGCTGGCTGGGCCCTGTCCATTCCACCGGTGGGACTGCTTAGTCCACCAGCCCCGGATGGCATGGCCCAGTTCCACCTGGCCTGGCCCTTAACCCTCCTCGGGGCCAGATGCTCTGCAAGCCAAGGGGCTTCAGGTGGACATGACTAGAGCTAGTGCCCACTGGAGGCAGCTCCTCTGCTAGTTCCCTGCTAAATCCCCCATGATCCCCTTAACAACCGTCCCCAGCTGGGCTGCTGTCATGGCTCCGCAGCATCGGTGCTACGGCCCCAGCTTTGGAACAGTCTCTAGCAGGAACCCCTGCGGTGTGCCAGACCCCCTAGGGGTCTTGCTCTTCCTCCAGGTGAGCCACACGGCTTCACCTCCTCCTTAGACAGGACCTCTGGGCCGACAGCACCCTGCTTCACAGCGTGAGCGCCGTCCAGCGAGTCCAGCTGAGACAGACCCTGAGGGAGACGTGTCCTCTCTGCCGGGATTCACGCATCTCACCAAGCCCCAGAGAGCTACGCGCCACGTATCCCCGTGCCTCTCAGCCTGCGCTGGGAGCAAACAGACCCTTCCCCCCACTGGGTAACAGTGCAGCATATAAAATAAACTGGGGCACAAACAGGACTCATACAAATATTCCCACTTTATCGAAGCCCCCTTGGCCCAGGTGTCAGCATTTAACCCCTTGTGCAGGGTCCAGCACTTGCACATCCATAAGTCATCTCATTAGCAGCTTTGCTATAGCCGCCCAGCCTCCGGCCAGGGCTCTCGGCAAGTCCCAAGCCTTGGAGACACAGGAGCTGGAAACACAGCCTCGACAGCTCTTCCATGGGCTCCCTGCCACATCCTGGGAAGATCCTGCCGGACTCCAGCTTCGAGCTGGGCCAGGCCTTGGGGAGATGCTCAGTAACATGAATTGTCACATTCCCTGCAGCCTTCCCCCCTCCCACCATACCCATCTTCTGCTGACCCCTGGGACAGCTGAGCTCTCACCCCCCTGCTTGTTCCCTGGTTATTTGTTTCCATGGAGATGCGGTCTGTTTAGCAGGAGACCCAGTTCTCTCTCTCATGCAGCCATCTAGCCTGAGATCTCTAGGTCTCTACCACGGGAGGCTCAGTGCCAGCCGGAGCAGGAGGAATTGCACCCCTGGGAGCAGGGGAGGCCAGCCAGCAGCTCGGGACAGCCCTCATCTCTCCAGGCTGGCAGGGCTGGAGCACAAACGGAGAGAGGCAGCAGCAGGTGCCCAAGGCAGAGCCACATGCGACTCATCCATCTCACCAATTAGCCACTCAGTTGTGAGCGGAATACAAAGCACAGCGCCCGCCCCCCTACGTGGTTAGTGGCTGCACACTGACAGTGATGGGGAGCCCAGCCCCGGTGCTGTTAACCCTATCCCTGGCACAGGGGGAGCAGCCTACCTCTGTCCTCACTGCAGAGGGGAGGCATGTGGCAGGGTGCATGCAAGGGGGCTGCCCACTGGTAAGTCACTAGTGAAATGGGTGCACACAGCCCTCACACGGGGTGCTCTGCAGCTGGGGCAGAACAGGCCCATCTGAATCTGCACACACATTGCACTAGCAGACCTTCCAAGAGCTAGGAAGGGAGTCGCACGGCTGCTCTGCGCAGGGGCAGCATTCAGCCCAGCCATTCCCCTGCTCAGCCAGCCCTGCCACCATTCCCCTGCCCCTGGGCACGGCGCCCAACTCCCACAGAGCTGTCCCCGCTCCAGCCGAGTGCTGCTGGTGATGCGGTGCTGGGCCAGGCCCTGGCCGATGGACACGCCCCCAGGTGGCAGTGATGCTGGGGTACCCTCAGAACCGCAGCTTTCATGACAAGGAGGAGTCCGTTTCTAGCGCGCCTGGCTGGGAAGGAAAGCTTGAAACCATCTTCCCGCTCCTGCCTCTCCAACATGCTGCAAACCAGAAGGCAAATCACAGCCCCCAATTTACTGTGCTTTCGCCTCTCCTGACACTGAAGGCCAGCTCCAGCCGGCTGGGGCCCGACTCAGGCGTCTGGAACTCAGGGATGCCAACGGCATGTGAGCAAAGCAAAACCCAAATCCCCTCTGCAGCCAGCACTGCACCACCCATTGGAGGCAGAGGCCCACAGGTGTCTGGCACACCAGCTGCCAGGGTCGGACCTTTCAGCTGGAGAAGGGATTCCCCCAGTGGCTGGAAGGAAACAGATAGGGGCAGATTGAATTAGGCCAACAGGCAACAAGGCCTCAGCAGAGAAAGGAGCTGGGGCTGGGGCAGGAAAGAAGGGGCTCTCCCTCAGCTGAATAAAGGTCAGCCCCTCACCTGACCCTGTCCTGCTTCCCCACCCCGGCCCTGCATGACTGGCTGAGCTGGCAAACGCTGCTGGGGTGCATGTCACTAAGTAGTGGCTGCAGGAGGCTGGATCAAGGCTGCTGTGCAGGGCTGCAGGAGTGGAAGAGTGCAGTGTCGGGCAGGTCAGGGCTGTGGTGCATGAAGGGAGTCGTGTGAGGCTCACGCACTAGCCTCCCAGGGACAGTCCAGGGCTCATCCCTCCATCATGCCCCTGGGATCTGTAGTGGGACCATTACCTTTATGGCTGTAGCCCTGTGATGGTCTTCGCCCCTAGGGAGCATTGCCTAGTGGTCAGGGGCTTAGTCCCTTCAATACGCGGGGGTCGGGTGAGGGGCAGTTTTGGTTGTGGAGACTGCCACTTCCTGCTACTGCCCAAAGTTCCCAGTCTAACAGCAGAGAGCGGAGGAGCATCAGCTCACCACATGGCATCTCTTCGTGGCCAGGCATGGCACGGTAGCTCTCTCCCTCTTGGGGTGGCGGCTGCTTCCTCTCGTGCCTTGGGCCTGGTCAGTTCCCAGTCTCTCCCCTTCAGGCCCAGTCCCTAACCACAGCCGGGGAATCAGCACTGACTGGGGTAGTAGGAGAAAGGGGGCAATGCCTCCTGCACAGGGTCCATCAGACGTTGGTCCTCCCTTCCCCCAAGGAGGGACCTTTGGGCAGCTGTGGCTGGGGGAGATCCTGCCTTCCCTCAGGTGCTGAGAGCTGCAGAACCTCTCTTCACCGGCCTGCCCAAAGGGGAGCTGTTCTGCTCCCTTTTAACTCCTCCTCCAGCCCGTGCATCTCCTGCAGGTGCGGCGGGGCAGGACTGAGCCCAGAAAAGCTACTTCACCCCTTGTTGCCCAGTGTGGGGCTTGTATACCCCATCATGCACCCCCCCCCAAGATGGAACCCAGGGAGCCAGGACCATCGGACTGCTCCCCCTGCTCCCCGGAGCAAAGGTCAGCATTTTGGTGAGCTTTTCTGGCTCTATGTTGAATTTTGAAGGTGCATGGCTGGAGAGACAGGGAACAGCACACAAGCCAGGAGGTTGCGTCCTTCATGGCATTCAACCACCTCAGGAGGGTGCAGTAGGTAAGAGGCTCGAATGGCTTCCCCAGGAGGTAATATCAGAGAGGCCACGGCCCATGTCACAGATAGACCCGCCTTTTTTATAATGGACTATGCCTGGTCCCATGTGGCTCGAGGAGAGTACTGGGTGTTCCTCTCCGTTTGCTTCCTGGGACAAGACAGCGCCCAGTCCCACGGCCGAAGCGGTGCTCTGTAAAATGAATTCTCCTGTGGTGCTGGGACTGCACAGGACAGGCTCTTTACCCAGGAGTTCTTTCACTTTCTGCAAGGCCCCAAACCTGTCTGACTTGCTTCTTCATGGTGGGTATAGGCACGCAGTGAGGGCTTGGATTTCACCCACGAGGGGCCAGACTTGGCCCTTCCCTAAAGCATAGCCCAGAGAGGTAGTTTCTTTCGTCCCAGTCTTGCACTATGCTGGGTTTGTCGCTAGCTCAGGCTACCGTAGGGACTGAAGAACGGGTGTGACACGAATTAGACGTTCCTGCCAGCTGATCTGGTTCATGACTGCATGGGTGAAACTTGCCCTTTTAAAGCACCACATGTATCTGTATTACCGGTTTGGCCTTTATTCTATCTGCACATTATCAATGTGATCTAGTCATGATTACTTGTACCTAAGATACCATTAGCTCTGCGAGAGAGGCTTTGATTCTATTTTCTAGCTGGCATACCATCCCCAGATTGCAGAACCGCTCTGCTCTGGGGCAGGTTGGGTCAAAAAGAACCCAGCTGTGCTGTCACATTTCAGGTGGTGGTTATGCTGCTGGTGGTTAGAAAAACCCTCTCTTTTCCTTGTAAACTGAGCAGCTTTGCTCTGGAGAGAGCGAAACACAAACACAAAACCTTTGTTGTGTCATTTGGAAAAGCACAACCGCAGGTTGGTTTTTGGCTAGGACTTTTGTTAGGAAGCAATTAAACATTGCCTCTGTTTGAACTGCCTCCCATTGCTAATATTTAATGCTCGGGTTGCTGTGCTGTTATTTGCTATAGTTACAGCTGTGTTGTTAGTGGAAAACAAGACAACGCCCGATGCAACCCAAACCCACTGGTGCGAGCGTTGTAGCCCCTGAAGCTGAGCAGTCCATCAAATGTGGTTTACGACTGGGCCAGCACTCCCCGGCCTGCATGAACATCAGACAATCCCCTGTGATCTGCCCACGCAGCCAAATGTTCTGCACTGCAGAGCTAGTGCCTCCTAAAACAAGCAGAGCGGCCCAGGGAGGTTCCTGAGCAGTAGATACCAGGAACCCCCGTGAGGTTTCTAGGCCAGCTCCCCGCAGCTGTGACCTGCCAGCAGAGCCTTAGAACAATGTTAAATCGCAGAAGCCACTTGTCCACATCCCCTCCTATCCTGCCTCCAAACCACATGGGCAAAATGTCAGGAGCAATAGGCGTGGGGAGACCCTCCTGATGGGGGAAGGGAGGCTGGGGTCCCCAGGACACATGATTAGCTGGAGGGGGCAGGGCAGAGCTAGTGGAGGTCCTGAGGACAGGAAGTTGGTTTGGTCAGTAAAATTCAGAAAGACTTGTGAGAAAAGACAGCTGGAAGGGGAAGTTGGGCAGCCCCAGGGCAGCAGGGTAAGCACCTGAGCATGTGGGGGTTCTGCTGTGCCAGGAGAGCAGGGGGTTACACACATCTGGGGAAGGAAGGAGCAGTGCCAGCACAGAGGGGGTATCAGATAGTACCAGGGCAGCCGGGGTTAAACAGCCAGGGTTGGGTGGGGATGTTACACAGGGCCTGGGCAGTGGGAGTTTAATCCTGTGGAGGGGGGCGGAGCACCAGGGAAGTGAGGGTTAAACGAGTGTGTGTGTGGGGGGGGGTGATAATCAAGCAGTGCCAGGGCAGTGGGGATTAAAACAGTGGGGGAGGGAGGTTAGGCACGGACGTGGCAGCTGGAATGGCCCTGGCCTCAGGGTTAGGGACATTCCTGGGGACATGGAGAGGAGAGGGGGTGGCAGATCTCTGGCCATGCCCACTCTGGCACTACAGGAGAACCACTCAGGGTGTTTCATTCCTGCAGTGGTGCCATGCTGGCTCTTTGTAATTAACGGTTTACACACCTGCCTTCAGGGGGCTGTCAGGTCATACTGACTCTCAGCTTCCAGTTCTCAAGGTTGAGAAGGTCACACTGAAAACATGTCAGCAGGCTGAACTCTGGTCTCCCCCCTTGAGCTTCTAGGGTGGCAACTTCAAAACCTTAGAATGGGACTTTAAACATCAGCATGAACTACTTGATCATTTCAGCTAAAGGAACAGGGCCAAGGGCTGGGAGTGGAGGCCATGTGGAGGAAATTGGGAGTGGCTGCTGCTAGGGAAACACTGGGGAGAAGAACCAAGACAGAGATAGGGGCGAGAAACACCAGAAAGAGCCGTGATCCCCAAAGACCAGTGTATTTTCTCACTGGGTGATACTGGAGGTAACAGGAAGGCAGTGAATAAGCAGTCACACCACTGCTAAGGGGCAAAAAGGTTTGTTTGCATTCTTTCTAAAATCTACATACCTAGTCACACTGGCTAGAAATAGGGTCTGAGGAAGAGCGTGGGGCAGGGGAGGATAAGATTGGAGATCATTGTTACTGAGATTCCCAGTTTCAGGGTCCATACGTCAAAAAGGGCATTGAGGAACTGAACTAAGTTCATAAGAGCAACAAGGATGATTTGAGATCTGAAAAACCTGCCTCCTCGTAAGAGACTAGTTTAGTTTGCCCAAGAGAACGCTGAGATGATTTGATCACAGTCTAAGCATTCACCTGGGGAAAGATTTCTGGTAGCAGGGGGCTCTTTACTGTGGCAAAGGCAGCACTCGATCAATGTCTGGGAGCTGCAGCCAGACAACTTCAGACTAGAAATTTGAAGCTGTTTTTATAACTGGGAGTGTTCTCATGCTCTTTTGCTTGCAGCTGGAAGGGAGGGGTGGAAGGCTGGATTACTGGACAGCCTGAGGCTTCTTACCTTAGAACTGATATCACTGTGAGGGCCCTGGTGCCTTCGTGTCCAGCAGTAGTCAGATATTTCAAACGTGCAGGCTAGGCCATGCTTTTGGGTCTACTCTGTGGTACATTCTCCTATGGCTCCTAGTGGGGGTGGGGTGGGACGGGACGGGACACACACAAAATGCCATTTAGCCTTGGGGAAAGTGCACTGGACTGTAAACCAGGTGACCATGAATTTAACTCTCCTCTCCCACTGGCTGCTGGTGCTTCTATGTATCTGTCAGTCCTTATTATTGACCAAGCTCTCGTACCATGGAGGGAGACAACTACCCTTCCTCTTATCTGAGAGGTTGCACAAGATCACCACAGCAGGGACTAAAATCCAAGACTCATCCACTTACCCACACTACTTTTCAGAGTGAATGTGTAAACAGAGTGCTTGAGCAGCCTGTCTGTAACCACTAGACCACACTAAGCCCCCCATGTCAGGAACAGACCCCAGGAATCACCAGTCCCACCAGTCTCCTGCTGTCTAGAAAAACACTGTGCACCCAATTGTTAAAGGTGTGTTCACCCGAAGGGGAGAGGGCATGTGCGAGTGAGTGAGTGATATCCCCTCTGCTGATGCAGGGAGGTAGGCAGGCTGTTATGGTTCCATGAGACAAAACGTTGGTTTTACCAGTATTTTGGAAGTTAAAGCGAAATTTGTTTCAAGTAGAATTCTGCATCCTCTCCAGACTGGGACCCCCCCCAAAGTCAGATTGTACTGGCACTTCTTAGGCTAGGGGCCTGAGCCAACATCACCTCTGGCAAAGCCAGCAATAGAACCCAGCTCCCGCCATGTACCACCACCAACCCTTCGCCACGCTGAAAGAGTGGGCCACGTGTCTGTGCTTGGCAGTGCTGTCGGTGCAACGGGGCTGCTTCAGCACCACCATGTCTACCCAGTGGGGAGACCCAGCTGGCTGGCCAAGCAAGCAGTGGCCTACGATGGAATTTCTGTGTGGCAAATGCAGAAGGGCACTGCCTATAGAGAAGGGATGGTGCTATACTTAAGGAAATGGCCTGGGACCCAGGTTCTATCCAGGGCTCTGGGATGTAGAGCACGTGACTTACAGCACAACCGTAGGAGGTGGCAGCTAATTTTTAACTTATGTGACGTACATAGTTTCAGCAACACTAGTGATGCACAGAAACCTGGACAGGTTCTGAAGGTAGCTGAAGCTACCATAGAATCTCCACCATCCTGCACTCAAGTAACTGTGGAATGCACGGGGAGTTTGCTGCAGGATTCAGGCCATAAAAACAGCCATACAGGGTCAAACCAACGGTCCATCTAATCCAGTATCCTGTCTCCGGCTGTGGCCCATGCCAAATGCTTCAGAGGTAATAAACAGAACAGGGTAATTATCGACTGATTCATCTCCTGTCATCCAGTCCCAGCTTCTAGCAGTCAGAGGTTTAGGGAGACACCCGAGCATGGGGTTGCATCTCTGATCATCTTGGCTAATAGCCACTGACGGACCTATCCTCTGTAACTTAATCAATTTTTTTTTAAGCCCAGTAATACTTTTGGTCTTCACAACATCCCTTGAAAATGAGTTCCAGAGGTTGACTGTGCATTGGGTGAAGAACTTCCTTATGTTTGTTTTAAACCTGCTGCCTATTAATTTCATTAGGTGACCCCTGGTTCATGTGTAAACAACACTTCCTTATTCACTTTCTCCAGTCATGATTTTATAAGCTTGCTGTGGAGTGAGACTGTACAGTACTTGCAATTTTGCCATAGCCTAGTTGATTTTTTCCACCCTGTAATAAGAGTTCCATTAGGATTTGTGACTTACCATTTTCCTCCTACTGGCTGAAGTTACATTAAGACAATGTGGTGGTGTTACAAGAAGTCAACCATGACCACAGGAAAGAGCACCAGCTCTGGGGTGCATAAGTAACGCAAGATCAATTGAGCACAATCAGCATGATTCTTCATTCTGTTTTTATCCCTTGTGTCCCTGCAAAGCCCCCGCCAATTCTGCTGAATTTGTCTGCAAAGTGGAGGCGTGCTTGTCTGAAGCACAGAGCTCCCCTTATTGGACTCCCCTGCTGTATGGGCACAGAATTATAGATAAGGTTTGACCCTTATGGAAGATTCAAGGTGGCCTTGTGCAGGCCTGGGTCAGAACTTTATTCTGCTCAGACTCTGTCTAGATGGATGGACATAGTCCTTGGTTCCGATGCTAAAGAGATACAGGACAGACTTGAGGCAGTCAGGAAGTGGGGCTGCTGCTGTAGTCACAATCCAAAGCCCAGCTCTCCATCAGAAGAGGCTAAAATCCCACCATCCGATATCCATCACTCAAAGAGCCGGTTGCCAGCTCCACCCACCCAGAAGTCACATGTTCTTCCGGAAGGGCAGTCTGCGCTTGTCCTTAATGGCGTTCCTCTTCCTCTTCTTGCTTAGGAAGCTCTCTAGCTTCCCGCTCCCCTTCAGCACTTTGTACTTCTCAGCCAGCTCCAATTTCCACTTCTCAGCTGTGGAATGCCAAAGAACAAGGTGGTGTTTACTCCAAACCAGCACAACCCTCTCAGGAGCTGCTTCTGCTCTGCCCTATCCACCTGCATCCCATTCCCTAACCCTGGCTGATGGCTCCACCCTCGTTTTTCACGTCCCTTGTGACATGTTTCTTCCAGACAGCCCATGATCCTCCTGCCCCATCATCTATACACAACAGTGCTGGACACATGCAAAATCCAGGAGCAAGGTGCTGCCCCACTTGGCTACCACTCCCCTCCCACCCGTTTAGGCTTACACTGTTCATAGTAATACTACCATTATGCCCAGAGCCCCCAGCTGACACCAGGCCCCCATTGTGCCAGGCACTGTACATACACAAACTAAAGGACAGGCCCTTCCCCAAAAAGCTACTAGTCCCATGGTACAGGTGGGGAATTGAGGCACAGCGAGATGAAAAGGCACAAGCAGTCAGTGACAGAGCAGGGAACTGAGCCAGATCTCCTGAATCCCAGTCAAGTGCCTCATCTATGGGCTCTGTCTTCCTCTCTCAGGCCTCTGGTGCAGGAACCGTGAACAACATTTTTAAAGCACCTTATGTCCTATTGACTTGGAATGAGGTTCAGGCTCTTAAGTGTCTAGGTCACTTTGGAAGGGTTCACCCATTGGTCTTCCCCTGTCTAATGTGCTTAGCACAATGGCAGTGCTAGGGAAGGCCAAAAGACAGTTACCTTTTTCCGTAACTGGTGTTCTTTGAGATGTGTTGCTCATGTCAATTCAGCTTAGGTGTGTGTGCTCGCCACATGCACTGGTGCCAGAAATTTTTCCCTCAGCAGTATCTGTAGGGGACCAGCTCTGGCGCCCCCTGGAGTGGCCCAGCATATAGGGCACCGCCGGCCCCCTCCACCCTCAGTTCCTACTTGCCAGTGGGAAGGACGGCGGGTTGTGGAATGGACATGAGCAACATCTCGAAGAACACCAGTTACAGAAAACTGGTAACTGTCTTTTCTTCTTCAAGTGATTGCTCGTGTCCATTCAACTTAGGTGACTTCAAGCAGTACCCATGGAGGCGGGTAAGGAGTTCATGGACATGTAGATTTCAATACAGCTCTGCCGAACCCAGCATTGTCTCTGGCCTGTTGAGTGATGGCGAAATGGGCCGTGAACGTGTTGATTGAGGACCACGTCGCAGCTCAACAGATGTCCTGGATCAGAAAGTGTGCCAGGAAGACTGTTGAAGATGCCTGCGCTTTGGCTGAGTGGGCTCTGACAGTTGGTGGCAGCAGGGCCCCTGCTAGCTGGAAACAAGCCCTTATGCAAGAGGTAATCTAGATAGAAATCCTCTGTGTGGACACCAGGAGGCCCTTCGTCCTATCCGCTGTAGAGATGAAAAGCTGAGTCGACCTACAGAAAGGCTTTGTCCAATCTAGGTAGAAAGCCAGAACCCTTCTTACGTCCAAAGCGTGAAGGCGCCTCTCCTCACTAGTCTCATGGGGCTTAGGGCCGAAGACCGGAAGGAAGATGTCCTGGCACATGTGGAAAGTGGACACCACCTTGGGAAGAAAGTGCGGGTTGGGCTGGAGCTGGATCTTGTCCTTATAAAAGACCGTGTATGGGGATTCCGAGGTTAGGGCATGCAGCTCGGAGACTCGCCTCGCCAACGTCACTGCCACCAGGAAAGCTACCTTCCATGATAGGTGAGACGGGGAAGCACAAGGCCAAAGACTCGAAGGGCAGGCCTGTGAGCCTGGTCAGAACCAAGTTGAGATCCCACTGAGGGACCAGGGACCAAACTTGAGGAAAAAGTCTCTTGAGACCTCTGAGGAACCTGACCGTCATGTCATGGGAGAACACCGTCTGCCCCCGGACGAGTGAATGAAAGGCAGAGATGGCCACCAGATGCACCCTGATAGAGAAGTGTACCAGGCCCTGATTCCTCAAATGAAGCAGGTAGTCTAAGATCGACTGCACCAAAGAATGTGAGGGGGAGATGCTCCACTTGGCTGCCCAGCAGGAGAACCTCATTCACTTTGCCAGGTAGGTCTGTCAAGTCGAGGGTTTTCTACTCCCCAGGACCCTTCTGGATCCCTTCCAAACAGGTCCATTCTTCAGGTTTCAACCACGCAGCATCCACGCCATGAGCTGGAGAGACGAGAGATTGGGGAGCAAGAGGCGACCGTGGTCCTGTGACAGCAGGTCTGGTCGGTCCGGCAGGGACCACGGGGGAAACCGCTGCCAAGCTCAACAGTATGCCGAACCAATGTTGGCACGGCCGCGCTGGGGCGATCATAACTTGGGCCCTGTCTCTCTTGACTTTCACCAGGACCCTGCTGCCTAGCGGGATTGGGGGGGAACATCAGGCTTCCTGCCCAGGACAGGAGGAAGGCATCAGAGAGGGAGCTCTTGCCCAGACCCCATCTGGAGAAGAAGCGGTGACACTTCCTGTTCTGCCTGGTGGCGAACAGATCCACTCGGGGAAATCCCCACCTTTGCCTGTGGGGTGCCTGCAGCCAAGGCCTCTTGAACTGGAGCGGGACAGGAGAGGGAGGTAGCCAATCTCTCTGAAGCTCTGGATACCAAGGGCTGAGTGAACCCCCATGGGTACCACCTTGCCGGCCATGGAGACTGAGGCCATGGGGCGGGCTGCAGTGCTGTCAATAGAGTCTGCACTGAGGGTATCGGAGCTTGTCCCGCAGCTAGGGAACCTCGCTCTGAACCCAAGCTAGAGCCCGAGCGGTCATTCCTCTGCAACCAAGATGGGGCTGAGTGATGGATCTGTTCCCTTCGGTACCGGTCGCTCCTCCTGGAGTTGGATCTAGCTGACCTCGACGAGTGCCTGGATTGGGGCCTCGGCAACCAGCAGCACTCAGCGGCCCTGGTCTGGTGATCTACACCTCACGCTTGATGAGCGGTACCAGAATGTGGAGCAGGATCGGGAACTAGAGCGGGCTTGGCATCGTAAAGATGCAGCCGCACGCGGTGATGCCACCCTGGGGGAATCGGTGATGGTCCGGAGAATGGTACCGTCGGTCACTCGACCTGTCCCTGGAGAGGTACCGGTGCCGCGGAGATTACACGAGCCGTGCCTCGAGCCTCTCTGCCCTTGTCTGAGGTCCGGATGGGGCTGCAAAACTTCTACCTATCGCAGTCAGAAGCGTGTCGGCTGCGAGAGGGCGACTGTTGCCTGCGACAGAGCGCGCTGCTGGAAAGGTGGAGACTGTGGTGGTCCCGACGTGGGTTTACCCCGGAACCGGGACCCTGCAGGGGCCGAAGTGAGCAGCACCAGGAGGGACATAATCTCTTGTGCCGCTTGCAGGGCCTCTGGCATGGACGGAGCTGATGAGGACCTCAGTCGCAATCCGGGGTAGCTGGCAGGGAGCAGGCTGGGCTACACTGCTCGACCTGAACTGGGGTCCAGGATCCCCAAGGGGGTGAAGATGTGCCAAGACAGGGCCTTGGTCCACCCCAGACTTGTCCTTTCCCTTGTGGGAAGCTGGAGACCTTCCTTGCCCTATCTTTCTGGGCTTCTTGGCTGGAGCCACGGAAGGGGACTGCTGCTGACTTGCAGACGGTACTGGCGGGGCGCTGCGCACCGAGCTCATGGTGCTTGGCGCTGAATCGGAGCACTGCTCCAGCAGTGGGGTAAAGGGCAGACTTCATAAGGAGCACTTTTAAGTGAATGTCATGCTCCTTCTTCGTCCTAGGCTTGATGGACTTGCAGATTCTGCATTTATCACTAATGTGACCTTCGCCCAACCACCGTAAACAACTGTTATGTGGATCGCTAATGGGCATAGGCCTTTTACAGCAACCACAGGGCTTAAAGCGTGGGGACCGGGGCATGCCCCGTTCGGGACCTACTAAGTCTGTAACAAACAAATAGGGAAACTAAAACTAGAGGGAAGCTATATACAATAATATACAAAAGGTAAATGGATTTGAACGAACGAGAAGCAACAGCGCTAGCTGAAGCAGCAACAGTTCCAGCACTGTCACTGGTGGCAAGAAGGAACTGAGGGTGGAGGGGGCTGGCAGCGCCCTATATGCCACGGCATACACGCACCACTCCAGGGGGCGCCAAAGCCAGTCCCCTATGGATACTGCTGAGGGAAAAACTTCCAGCACCAGTGCATGTGGCGAGCGCACACACCTAAGTTGAATGGACATGAGCAATCACTCAAAGGAGAATGCTTGTTCTGCTCTTCTCTAATGGCGCTGCTTACAGATTTGCCCCACCTACGCTATTGCCCCCACCAGCGTAGGGGGATCTGGTGTGATGGCTATTTATTGAATGAGTTTTTTTCAATCTGCTCATTAGTACTCTAGGTGCAGGGACCACACGTTAATGGCAAACTGTCGGCAACAGGTCCATTTCCTAGTGTAAACAGAGCAGCAGCATCATGAACTTACATTTCTTTAGGTAGAAGGGCTTCCTTCCCAGCTGGGCCTGCTCCCTCTGTGCTCTCTTCAAGGCCAGCTCTTTCTCTCTCTGCCTCTGCCGTTCCTTCTGAGCCTCCTCCTGTTGTGTCTGGGAAGAAAAACAGGAACATGTCATGGACTGTCCAGGCCGTGCTCAGGGCAAACCTCCCTGTCTCATCAGCCACACTGGAGTCTTGCATGTTGGCCAGTCTCAGCTGTCTCCCTCTCATGGGAGCAGTGAGCTGAAGCTGGTTCTCAAAACACTAACTCACCATGCGCTTGAGGAGCTGCTGCAGTTTCTCCTGCTGCTCCACATTCTGGCTTTTCTTCAGCTGCTTCTGAACGATCTACGGGAGAGAGCAATACCCAGTGAGTCCTGCGGCAGGTCATTCTTTCCCTCTGAGGCCTGCATGCTGGGGCCCTATAAAAGATGCCTCACTGAAGCAGGCTTTTCTGCCCCAACACAAGCAAAGCACATAGTGTCACCTCTTTTTCCCTCTTCTTGAGACCGTTCAGGAAACTGTACGTCTTCTCAAATATTTCTGGGTTGTACTCCCCAGACAGGTCATCAAAGCGTGGGTCTCTCTGCACCTGCATAGAATGGAAGGGGGGTGGGTCGCGCAGAGGATTAGAACCAAGAGCAGAACTAATGCCTGAATGCAGCTTGGTTGTTCTCCCTAACTCAGCCTAGTCCTAGCTCCCGTATCTAGGGCTCTTGTCGTACACTATTTAACATTTTCATCAATGATCTGGAAGAAAACATAAAAATCAACGATAAAGGTTGCAGATACAAAAATTAGGGAAGTGGTAAATAACGAAGATGGCAGATCACTGTTACAAAGCAATCTGGATCACTTTATAAGCTGGGAACAAGCAAACGTGTATTTTAATATGGCCAAATGTAAAGTCATACATCTAGGGACAAAGAATGCAGGCCATACCTACAGGATGGTGGCCTCTAAAGTAGCGACTCTGAAAATGAGTTGGGGGTCCTGGACAGAAAATCTGCTGTGGCAAACGCAATCCTAGGATGAATCCGGCGAGGCATTTCCCATAAAGATAGAAAAGTATTAAATGTCATAGTACAAGGCACTGGTCAGACTTCATTTGGAATTCTGGTCACTCTCATTCAAGAAAGATGAATTCAAACTGCGGCAGGTGAGGAGAAGAGCTACTAGGATGATCAGAGACATGTGAAAGGAGACAAAACAAAGGCTGACGGGATAGGATTACCCTCTGTAAATATGTCAGGGAAGCTGAAGAGCTATTTAAGCTAAAAAAAAGTATAGGCACACACACAAATGGGGATAAACTACCCATGAACAAGTTCAGGCTAGAAATTAGAAGATTTCTAACCATTAGTAGAGTGAGGTTCTGGAACAGTGTCCCAATAAGAACCGATGGGGCAAACTACTTAGTTAGATTTGAGAGAGCTAGACAAATTTAGGAGTGTGATTGTATAAGGGGGTTGCTTGTGATTGGGGCGGTGTGTGTGTGTGTGTGTGGGGGGGGGGGGGGGGGGCAAGGCTCGGCAGCCCTGGGGGTCCCTTCTGATTTTTCTAAAATCCCATGCTTCAGGGCTTCAGCTGGTCGCAGGAAGAGATTTTGCTCTACTCTCGCTTTTTTTCTCTCTTTTGTCTCCTTCCACTGCAGCATCAGAGAAGGCCACAGATGGAGATGGGACACTGGATGCAATGGGCTGGTGCTCTGAGATGGCTCCAAGCATTCTCTCTCTGTTGCTTGGCTGGTTGGTTCTTGCTCACATCCTCAGGGTCTAACTGATTGCTACACCTGTGGTCAGGAAGGAATTTCCCCCCAGCACAGATTGACAGTGACCTTTGGGGGTTTTCACCTCTCTCTGCAGCGTAGGGTGCAGGTCACTTGCCAGGACTATCTGGGTGTATCTTACTTACCATTTTCCTACCATTGCAAGGGCTTCAGGCACTAGGGTACCTCAGACCCTCCTGTTCTCTGCCTGTAGCACCTAATAATCTAGTCTCCTGTGGGCTGTAACACTTTGGCCTAATTTCAGTTGTTGGGTTTAGCATGGGGGTGCTTCACGGTGTAGGAGGCCTGTGATAGACAGGAGATCAGATGAGATGATCTGGTGGTCCCTTCTGGCCTTAAACTCTGAGCTCCCAGTGCAACACTGTGGCCGAAGGGGCTAATGCGATCCTGAGATGTATAAATAGGAGAATTTGAGTAGGAGCAGAGAGGTTATTTTACCTCTATGTTTGGCACTGGTGTGACCGCTGCTGGAATCCTGTGTCCAGTTCTGGTGCCTACAGATCTAGAAGAATGTTGATAAACTGGAGAGGGATCAGAGAAGAGCCACGAGAATGTTTAAAGGATTAAGTTTCTCTTTGTTAACCGAAATAGGCTCCAGAAGCTCAATCTATCCTACAAGGCAGGTTTTCTAGCCCTTTAATCGTTCTCGTGGCTCTTCTCTGACCCCTCTCCAATTTATCAACATCCATCCTGCACTGTGGGCACCGGGACTGGACACAGCATCCCAGCAGCAGTCGCACCAGTGCCAAATACAGAGATAAAATTACCTCTGCTCCCACTCGAGATTCCCGTTTGTGCAACCCAGGATCCCAATAGCCCTTTTGGTCACTGCATCACACGGAACTCGTATTCAGCTGATTACCCACCAGGATCCCCATATCTTTTTCAGAGTTGCAGCTTCCCAGGATACAGGGTGGCGTGCGTGCGTGTGTGTAAGTATGCCCTACATACTGTGTTCCTAGATGCATACGTTAGCCATATTAACATGCATAGTTTGCTTGTGGCCAGTTTACCAGTGATCCAGATCACTCCGAATCAGTGACCTGACCTCTTTATTATTTACAACTCCCCCAATTTCTGCGTCATCTGCAAACTCTATCAATGGTAAGTTTATGTTTTCTTCCAGGTCATTAATAAAGATTTTAAATAGCCCAGGGCCAAGAACCAATCACTGTGGGGCCCCACTAGAAACACAGCCACTTGATGATTCCCTGCTCACAATTACATTTTGAGACCTATCAGTCAGTTAGAGTTTCCATCACTGGCAATTTTAAAATCATGATTGGAGGTTTTTCCAAATGACCAACTCTAGTTCCAACAGGAACTCATCCAGGGCAATCCTATGGCCTAATGCACGAGGTTAGATTAGATGATCACAGTGGTCTCTTCTGGCCTTGGAATCTAAAAATCTAGGACTACCTGGAAGCACCATTTCCTCCATATATCCGCTGGCAGCACCAAACTCTCCTGTACTCACAAGGGGATGCGCCTCACAGCCTGCTCCTTGACTGCCTCAGAAGTCTGTGGGTCCATACCTTTCCCCCAGACCACCACCTGGGTCTCATTCCCTTCATCAGTCCATTTATGCTGTCTCTCCACACGCATCTTGTGTCCCTCATCAGCCCCCAAAAGAACCGACTGCTAACCTGGGAAAGAGCACTTACCGTCTTTTTAACAGAGACCACTTGTCGTAGAAAGGGGACCGGTTTCTTGGCAGAAATCTCCAGTGGCCTGAGAGAAACACATATGTTAGAGAAAGGAGGAGACAGGACTGGCCAGGTCAGACTCTGATTGCTGACAGTTTGCTACCACTCAGCATAGAGAAAGACCACTGCTTCTCCAGTCACCCAGAACAATCAAAGAAAACTGGGGAGGTTTGCTCTGTGCTGTCCATTCACCACCTGCACCTCTCACATACACCTGCCTTAGACCACCATCCTCAGAGCCAGGGCAGGAGAACTCCCCACAGTATGTTTTCCAGGGCTTTGTCCAGGCTAGTTTTAAAATATTTCCTAAGTAATGGAGTTTCTATAGCTTCCCTAGGAACAATGTGAAATAATTTATTGCTCAGATCACCTGACAGTCTCCTTTGCTTAATTTCATCCTATTATACCTACGTAAACATGGCCCTTATACACACATTAAATAATCCCTCTCCCTCCCTGTTGTTTTCCGGCCCAATACTATTCAATATCTATCAATGAAGAAGATTACAAAAATCACTCTGGCAGAGTGGTAAATAACAGAGACAGATAGGTCAGCTCTACAAAGCTATCTGGATTGCTTGGGCAGCTGGGCTCACTAGATCTTGCCTTTTTAATACAGCCAAATGCAAGGTCAGACATCTAGGAACCATGGGAATATGTCACACTTACAGGATGAAGGTCTGTATCCTGAAAAGATACTCTGAAAAGGATTTAGGGGCCATAGTGGAAACGGAACATGAACTCCCAGTGCGATGCCGTGGCTAAAAGTGCTATCACAATCCTTGGATGGAAAACAGGGGAATACAGAGTAGAAGCAGGGAGCGGTAGTATTACCACTGATGAGACTGTTATTAGATACTGTGTCCAGTTCTGGAGTCCACACCTTAAAAAAGATGCTCGCAAATCAGAGAGGATTCAGAAAAAAGCCACAAGGATGCATCAAAGTCTGGAAAACCTGCCCTATAGTTAGAAACTAAAGGAGCTCAATCTATTTAATTAAGAGGTGACTTGATCACAATCTGCAAGAACCTATATGGAAAGAAGATTTGATGGTATAGGGTTTTTTAACCTAGCAGACAAAGGCAGAACAAGATCATAGAATCATAGAATATCTGGGTTGGAAGGGACCTCAGGAGGTCATCTAGTCCAACCCCCTGCACAAAGCAGGACCAATTCCCAACTAAATCATCTCAGCCAGGGCTTTGTCAAGCCGGGCCTTAAAAACCTCCAAGGAAGGAGATTCCACCACCTCCCTGGGTAACGCATTCCAGTGCTTCACCACCCTCCTAGTGAAATAGTGTTTCCTAATATCCAACCTAGACCTCCACACTGCAACTTGAGACCATTGCTCCTTGTTCTGTCATCTGCCACCACTGAGAACAGCTGAGCTCCATCCTCTTTGGAACCCCCCTTCAGGTAGTTGAAAGCAGCTATCAAATCCCCCCTCATTCTTCTCTTCTGGAGACTATAGCTGGAAACTGAACTAGATACATCCAGACTAGAAATAAGGTGCATTTTGAACAGTGAGGATAAGCCACCACTGGAACAACTTACTAAGAGATGTGATAGTATCTTCATCACTTGAAGTCTTTCAAACAAGACGGAATGTCTTTCTAAAACAACGTGCTCTACTCAATCATAAGTCATGGGCCTGATGCAGAAATCATTGGGTGAGGTTCTCTACCCTGTGCTATACACATCAGACTAGATTATCATAATGGTCCCTTTTCATCTTAGCATTTATGAAAGTATTTGTAGACATGTGGTCCCTCGCCCCCTTAGCCATAGTTGACCAGATATTAATTTAAGCACACACAGCTATTATAGGTTTCAGAGTAGCAGCCGTGTTAGTCTATATCCGCAAAAAGAACAGGAGTACTTGTGGCACCTTAGAGACTAACAAATTTATTAGAGCATAAGCTTTCGTGGGCTACAGCATATATGCATCCAAAGAAGTGGGCTGTAGTCCACGAAAGCTTATGCTCTAATAAATTTGTTAGTCTCTAAGGTGCCACAAGTACTCCTGTTCTTTTTACAGCTATTATAATCAGTGTTCATGAATACATTCCTCCAGACTCTCATCATTTTACTGCTTTTTTTCTAAATTCCCATCTTGCTAATAATGAAGTGCCTAGAACTGTATTAGATATTCTAAATCCCACCAGAACTGTACAAAGAGGACCACTGCCTCCCACTCAGTATAACTGGATTCAAAAAGAATTAGATACATTCACAGAGGATAGCTCGATCAACAGCTATTAGCCAAGATGGTCAGAGATGCAACCCCATGCTCTGGGTATCCATAAATCTCTGCCTGCCAGAAACTGGGACTGGACAACGGGCGGATCACTCGATAAATTGCCTTATTCTGTTCATTCCTTTTGAAACATCTGGCACCTATGTCAGATTACAGGATACTGGGCTGCAAGGACCCACTATGGCCATTCTTATATTCTCCCTGCTACTCACCTTTGTGTATGCAGTCCAAAACCACACTAGCTAATTTTGCTGCCATATCATGTTAAAGGGTCATGTCTCATTAGCCATGCACTATCGCCCCAACACGTTTTCCTCATTACTGCTTACCAGGGATTTTGGATTATCTTCTCCAAAATCAATCACATTTTGTTGTTTTCTGACAGTTTTTCAAATCACCTTTGCTCCCTCTGTATCACTTCTGTCCTCAATGGTATTTGAAGTTCCCCCCAATTCAGCATCATCAGCAAGCGACACGAGTGCTGTTTAGTCTCTCTTAAGATGTTTGTGACTTAGACTGGACATAGCCCTATCCCAGCAGCATCTCTCACTGGACACCTCCCCTCAATGTCAGACATTGCCATGTACTATTATCCTTTGACAGATAGCCGAAAGAGTGTAAACAATCTGGGTGTGCCACAGGAAGGTCAGATTTTGAGACACTGCATCCAACCCTTTCCTGAAATCCAAATATGACAACGTTCAGCAGTGAAACTAACAAGTCAGGTCAATTTTGCATTGCTGCAGCTCAGACAGTACTTTCTCCCAAAAAGCAGAGGCAAGCTTTGGAACTATTCACAAGAAAAGAGGATGCAAATAATGGGAGATGCATGAAGGAAAGAGTAGCAGTCCCTGCAGCCCTGGACAATCAGGAGGCTTACAGGCATGTGGGGGTGGGGGGAGAGGAGAGAGAGTAAATGATCTCCCTGCTGGAAGAGAGGAGGACATCCCCCATCTGGCATCTATCAAATTCAGACATTTCCTAGCCACAGACAATACAAGAGAGGAAGTCCCAAGCACAGTCCCATGATAGTACCCTGCTAGGAGCACCAGCACTATCCCCACATCCAGCAGCTTGGCTCCTCACCATAGTGTTGCCCCAGCAGCTCCCTGGAGACCCCCACCCTTTCTTCTACTACACATTTTTCAAGCCCCGCTCAGTGCATTTCTTTGTATTTTCATGACAAGTGATTTGGCAGGGGCTGCTGCCCTTTGAACAAGTGCGCAGCACTTCATTCTGCAGTGCTCCACTGAAATCAACAGAACTCTGATGGATTTCCCTGGCAGACCTTTTAGGAAGGTTCCTTTCAGAACACAAACATACCAAAGGACTGTAGCAGCCTGGGGGCTTTTGTATGAAGCATTCCTCAAAAGGCTTTGACTCATTAGCAATAACTAGAGATAAATACTCCATAATAGCAGAGGCACAGATGTTTTATGAGGCATACTGGATTGTCTGTAAAGCTCCAAGATCCTCAGGTAGAAGGCAAAACAGAAGTACAAAATATTCTCACCATCCCTGTAAGGGGGAAGAGAGGTTTTCATCTGAGGTTTAGAACTAGATGAAAGAATGCTGATGAAACAGAGTGGGGAGGCAGTCTGTTTGAATCACCTTGGATAGGACACTTACTCAGACTGAAAACTGGCTTCAGGACCACAAATCAAGGGTAATGACACATGGCAATGTATAAAGCTGGGGGGAGGTGTCTGATGAGGGACTGCAGCAATCTGTTTAGGTCTTGTATTATTTCATATCTCCATTAATCATCACATTGATGACACCCCAGAATATATTCAACTGAGAGGAGCTGTGAACACCAGTGCTGACAAATATGGACAGAAATTAACAAGAGGAAATTCAACTTGGAAAAAATGCAGCGGTGAGAGGCTGCAGAGGGGGAAAAGCAATGTGGGGCTACATCCGGCCACGGAGCAGGAGGGATAGCTCCTCTTTAGATAGCTCCAACTGTACTTGGAATAATGCGCTCAGCTGTGGGCACCTCGTTACCAGAACGATATTGGCAAGCTGGAAGGAGTTCAGAAAACAGTAAGAAGAATGGTTCAGAGACTGGAGGGACTAAGATAAGATTTAAAGAGAACTATGGACAAGTCAGAAGAGACAACAAAAGGTGAGCATGGGAAGTGTTAAAAGCATTTCTCAATCTGAGGGGCTGCAGTAAGGATAGCAGAGACGCAGGCAGGATGAGTGTCTCAGCAGGAAGTGTTGGTTAGGAACTAAGAGCTATCTTGACAAACACGTTTGCTGAGTTCAAAGTCATGGCTGGCAAGTGGCAAAGGGATGGACCATTCCCAGAGGAAACATTATGACAAAGGATCTCTTTTGTGTGCCATGCTAGAGGGTCTGATCCACCCGCCTGGCACAGAAGACACTCTGAGGATCCCAGGCAGCACATGCATACACTTCTGTCTGCGGAGAAAGGGCTCTGGAACACCTTTACCCCTGTTTGCTGGGCCGTTGCTTTGTCCTAGGTTTTGTATGGTTCAATGGCTTCTTCCCGCTAGTCATCTGCTGATACGCTTTGGTTCCAACACTGTTCCGCAGCTGCAGCAGTTCCTCGAAAGACATTAAGGATAGTTCTGGGAAAGAGAAAACAAAAAGGGACTCTCACAGCCAGACACACACACTTCTGCCCTTACACCCTCTGTACAAGGGGTACAGGGGCAGCTGCAGTGCCTCCACTCACAAAACACGTCCACCCCCAAGCACAGCCAGCAAATCAGACTGTCTTTCTTGGGTTTCTCCCAAGACTAGAGTGCAGGCAAATGCACATGGTATGGAAACAAAACCAAGAGAAACACCAGGATACTAGAGAGAGATTTCAGTGGCAGTGATTTTACATGTTACTTGCAACTACAGACAAAGTAGATGGTATGCCTGTTAGCCCATTACTTCGAGTTCCACCCCAAACAGTTCCTCTTCCTCCTGTTTACATCTTTAAAATAGTCAAGACATTTACCTTCCCCTCAGTAGTGCTAGACACATACACCCCCTTGAATTCTTCATGATATTAAGAGTCTGGAACTAACACAATATTCCTGATGTGATCTGGCCAGTGCAATCATCTTCCTGCACATGCCACAAAGCCCCTGAACATGCAGCCCAAACAGTACACTCCATGCTCAGATTGTCACATCGGATCAGACCATTGGTCCATCAAGTCAGTTATCCTGCCCTTGGCAACCACCAATATCTTCTGCTTCAGAAAGAAAACGAAAAAAACCTAACAAAGCTGGTCAACTGCATGCAAATTCCTGACTGACCCCATTAACAGAGGACGTCCTGAAGCTGAAGATTCAATTACTTTAAGTGTCTTTATTGAAGTAGAATTTCTTTACCTATGTCATAGTTTAGGGCAACTGCTCATGTATTCCCCCATCATAATCCAGCAAGGGCATCCACTCCAGGCTCTCAGCCCCTCAGCAGTCACTTCCCTTGGGCAGAGACCCACATCTCTTCCTCTCCTAACCAGGGCTTTTCCAGGTTGCACAGGAGTTCCCCAGGAAGTCAGACCTCCTGCTTTGCTTTCTCCTCAAAGGCTGTAAACAGTGTAATATCCCAGTTATAACGTACCACGCAGTAGAGCCCTGCAGTGGGACTGGGAGATGCACCAGGACATAATGGGTCTTCTCAGTCAGCAAACACATGCTGCAGACCCTGTCCGACCTACTTGTCCAAACCTGCTAGCAGCTACCCCCGCTCCCCCCCCCCCCGCATTCCATGTGGCATCATGGGCCGCACCATACCCCTGCCACTCCATGCCGGGAGGCTGCAAGAAAAACCATATTCACATCCAGGGAACTGTGAGAACCATGGCAGGTGAATGAGTAGCCACAATTAACTAAGTTTGTGCACTGAAATGGATAGAAATGTTTGCTGCCTTTCCAATTTCATAGGCCCATTCTGTTAATTTATGTTTAAAGTTTATAATGCATTGCCTGTTTTTTTTGCACAGTTTTTCTGCCCTGATTAGGCCACTCAATACATTTATATTTTTAAAAATAAAATAATGATCTTTATTAGTTCACCACACCTATCACTGAATGCACAGTGGTACTTAAAGCACATGGTACTTATAAATGTGCAGTCATTTATAAATGTACGAGCACCTCTTAATTCATAGCTTCAGTACACACACAGTTATGGATGGCCAGCGAGCACTACACAATTCCTAGCAGCACCCAACGCTTCAGCCCCACAGAACAGTCCAGTACAGAACGGTAATATGGCTGACCGTTAAAGTACTCTTTCAAAGCCTCCCTCAACAACATACTCCCACACTGCGCTTGCATAACAGCACTTGTGTCTGGCTGTTCAAACTTAGACAGTCACCCCACCTCAGCCCTCCACCCTGCTGGCAGCTTCTCCGCCATTGCATCACAGATATTATGCAGGACACATCCATTGCATATTTTTTTTTCCTCACTGAAGTCCAACCTGTCGGGTGGGGGGGGGGAGCTATGGATAGGGGTCAGGAGGGCAGTAAGGGGACAGGGAGCGGGGGGAGGGGGTTGGATAAGGGGGTGGGATCCCAGGGGGCAGTTAGGGGCAGGGGGTCCCAGGAGGGGGTGGTTAGGGGACAAGGAGCAGAGGGCGGTTGGATGGGGGCGGGGGTCCCAAGAGGGGGCGGTTGGGGGACAAGGAGCGGGGGGTTGGATGGGTTGGGGGTTTTGAGGGGGGCAGTCAGGGGGCGGAAAGTGGGAGGGGCGGATAGTGGGCAAGGGCCAGGCTGTTTGGGGAGGCACAGCCTTCCCTACCTGGCCCTCCATACAGTTGCGCAACCCTGATGTGGTCCTCGGTCCAAAAAGTTTGCCCACCCCTGGAGTAAGTGGTAGGCTGGGAACTCCAAAATCACTACTGGCATTTCCATATTGTCAATAGAAGTCTGATGGTTGGGAAAGAATCCCGCTGCTTGCAGCTTTCTGAACAATCCCGTGTTCTTAAAGATGTCAGGGGCATGCACCTTCCCAGCTCAGCCCATATGGATATCGGTGAAGTGTCCCTAGTGAGCCACCATTTGCATAACCACAGGAAAGCAGGCCTTTCTGTTGACATACTCTGTGGCAAGGAGGGCTGGGGCCAAAATAGGAATGAGCATGCCATCTTTCATCCTACTGCAGTTTGGGAACCCCCTTGCTACAAAGCTATCCACTACGTCCTGTCCATTGCCCAGTGTCACTGTCCTGCATAGCAAGAGATTATTAATGGCCCTACAAACTTGCAAGACACTGGCCCGCACTGTGGGTTTCAAACTCCCAAATGATTTCCTGCTGACCAATAAGCAATCTGGCCTTGCAAGCTTCCAGAATGTGATCACCACTTGCTTCTCAACTGTCAGTATAGCTTTCATTCTGATGTCATTGCACTGGATGGTTGGGGCAACCATGGCACACAGATCCAGGAATGTGGCCTTTTGCATCCAAAGGTTTTGTAGCCACTGCTCGTCACCCCAATCCTGCATTACAATGCAATCTCACCAGTTAGTGCTTTCCCTTGGGCCCAGAAGCAGCGCTCCACCATCTGCAGCTGTTCTGTGAGAACAACCACCTTGAATTGTTTTTCGCTATGTCCCTTAGCAATCTGTCCTCAAAGGAATGGCCTCATTATCCAAGAGCAATACCCAAGTTAGAAGCCAACTACAACACACAGATCCAGCTGCTGTGAAAGGTGAAGGTTCTGGGACCCCTAGCACGGTATAACTGGGTTTTTAGAAAAGAATTATACACATTCCTGGCGGGTAGGCTCATCAGTGGCTATTAGCCGAGATGGTCAGGGCTACAATCCCATGCTCCAGGTGTCCCTAAATCTCTGACTTCTAAAAGCTAGGACTGGATGACACTATATGGATCACTTGATGTATTTTCCTGTTCTGTTCACTCCCACTGGCCACTGTCAGAAGTCTCACCCATGGCCATTCTCCTTATGAGTGACCATAACTCTATAAAGTTCATAAACACTCGATTGTGTTCTGTGCACTCAAGCACCACAAGGCCTTTTTAAGCTGCTACTTCTCATATCTAACCTTCATTACAGTTCTATCACACCAGTTCTTCTATCACTTCAGTGCCTTACAAATTCTAGGACACCTGACAATCTGCCTCTCCCCCACCCACCCCCAGCCAAGAAGGTGTTTTCAGTATTTGTTGTATTTCAGTGGATTTGGTTTTGGGAGGTTAGGTGAAAGAAGTGGATTTTACATTTCAGTTGGAAGGTGAGAGATGAAGTGGTCATTCTGATTTGTGGCTACTTGTTGTTCACTAACACCCCTAAATATATTGGCATCACTGCTTTCCAGGTTTCTGCCTTGCACTGAATATCTGTGTTTCACATTTCTTTTATTTTGGCCACCTTTCTAATCTCTCTAGAGCCCTCTCTATTATTTATCTTCATGATATTCATACCACCTCCTAGTTCAATATCATCTGAATTTCATTTATGTGCTCTCCATTTCCTCCTTCAGATCCATTAATAAATATGTTTAATAAAACCTCACCTGTCCCTGCAGAACTCATTAAACACTTCCCTAACTCAACATGTTACTATTTACAATTAAGCTTGGTTTGTGGTCAGTCAGCTAGGTTTTAATCCATGCAATAGTGTCGGACCTTATCCAATGTCATTTTTTGGGTTTGATTTCATAAGGATGCAAATCCTATAATTGGGCATTCAGGCAGACACTCAGATGCATGGGAGTAACTCAGATGCAAATTTAAGCAGCTGCTTTAGAAAATTTGGTTCTGAATCAAAGGCTTTACAAATATCAGATATCACATCTGTATAATTCCTACTGCCCACTAATTCAGTAAATAAAAAAAAGTTTGTCAGGCATTATTTTTTCTTTATAAATCCTCCATGCTGCTTCTTGCTCAGAGCTCTATGATACCCTGAATCAGGGGTGTCAAGCATTCTGTGAGAAAGGCTAATTCCATTTTTAATTGTTGGCAGGGGTATAAATTTAAGACTAAATACTATCCTCACTTCACAGTGAGAATTCTGCTGATGTCAATTGGAACTTCATAGGGCTAGAAGGGACCACAATAGTCATCTAGTGACTCCCTGCCAAGATGCAGAACTTGGTGCAGACATGAAGAGTAGAATTTGGCTTTTGTCATAAGTAGACTTAGTTATCTATATTTGTTGCCTGTTTGGTTCTTATTGTTGAATTCAGCATCACTCGGAAGAAAACATGTTCATCTTTTAGTACCAACACTCCTGCCTTCCCCACCTTCCTTCCTAATTCCTCTTTCTTTACGTCCCTTCCACATCATCTTCCCTGCAGCACAATTCTTCACAATTCCACAATCCCACTGGCTTTGCTCCCCTCCTATTCTCTTCACTGCATCTACTAAAATGATCAGTAACAAAACAGTTAATGCTGACATTTCATAGGTTCGTAGATTCCAAGGCCAGACGGGACCATCAGGATCATACAGTTTGATCTCCTGTATAACGCAAGCCACAGAACTCCCCCAAAATAATTCCTAGAGCAGATCTTAGAGAGTCCTATCATCAAGCTTTAGTGTTAACACTCCAATTAAATAAATGGGCAGTAAAGAAGTTCACAAATCACAAAGCTACTGTTTCAGGCTCAGGAAGACAAAACTGCATCTGCATCCCCTTGATTCACATTTGGAAGGTTATCATCAAAACTGAGCAGGCTCCAAGCTCTCTCTAGTTTTTTTAATTAAAACTTATTCTTCACAGTCTAAATATACCATGCAGCCCCAAGTACATCAAGGGGGCTCTGTGTTTGACACCACGGAACCACATGTTTTACAGGTTATTTTCCTTTACTATTTGTCCCATTATTTCACTCAAGACTTAAATTAGATATATGGGTGGCATTTGCCAGGAGCCCTTTTGAAGGCTGAGAGCATATTTGCATGCACCACCTCAATCCTTTGGAACCTTCCTAGTTTTCGCAGTTCATTAGCTAATCCACATCGGAAGACTTCACAGACATCAACTATGGTTCTCAGGCACTTGGTGGCAGAACCTCGGCTACTGTCCCATGTCCTTGACAAATTGAATGCTTAACTTTCTTCACACGGAAATTAAATAAATGCAGAAATCTTTGGGGTTTTCATTCTACAGATTTATGAGCTCTACTTAAAGAGCTCAGATAAAATCATGAGCCATCCCCCCATCCCAAATTCAATTCATGAGGTTGGTGTGGATGGGGGGGAAAGACGAATAGTTAATTAAGAGCTCACACATTGCACATAACTATCAAACTGCTTATTAGTTCAGCTCCAAGCCATCCTCAGGTCAATGTGGTAACATTCTCTACAAAAGACTCTCCAAGGCAGTGGCCCTTTCACATAGCAAGTCTCTGAGTGCGACCCCCCTTTTAAATGAAACAAACTTTTTTTATATATTTAACACCATTATAAATGCTGGAGGCAAAGCAGGGTTTGGGGTGGAGGCTGACAGCTCGCGACCCCCCATGTAGTAACCTCGCAGCCCCCCAAGGGGTCCCGACCCCCAGTTTGAGAACCCCTGCTCCAAGGTTTTGTCCAGTTTTAAGTGACTCAGATAATAAGTTTCCAATGTTTCCCTTAGGCTACATCCTTAAAGATTCTACACCATTAGGACATAGGTCCTGGTATCCAGCCTAAGGGTTTATCCATTCTATAGATTTTTAACAAGTTTATAACCAGGTTGTAACAGTTTACTCCACATACAAGGTTCCAAAGCAGGTGGGTTTGACCCCGCTGGGGAACAGAGCTGTAACGTGCCTGTCAGGCTATAACTGGGTTTTAACAAGAAGTGTCTACTGCAGACAGGCTGGTCTGACCAGCTCTGTGCAACTGGATTAGCCAGTCATCCTATTTCCCAGGTCTCTGTTCCCAAGGACATCTCACTATACCACACAGCAACTGAAAACACATCCACATCCTCTACCCATGCACCAGTGATGAGGCAGCATGAAACACATGTACCTGGCAGAGTGCAAAGTGTCAACAGGCTAACATGAAATTATCCCAACAAAAATATAGCTGTGTGAATGCCCTGAACCATGGTAGCAGTACTTGTGAGATAGGAGCACGTCAAAGAGAGAAGCAGGAGTCAGCATGAAAAGAAGATCTCAGAACCGCTGATGGGTCACACTGAAACCCAGTTTATTAAACACTTCCTATGATCAGTGTTTACCTCTCTTCGTATCACTCTCTGGGGTAATTTTGCATTTTGAGATGTCTTTTCCCCCAGCACATGGCTCTTCATCACTGCTGCCAGAGGTTCCGCTGCCTGTCTTGTCATCATCATCCTCCTCCAGATCACTGTAATCGCTATTGCCATCGCTGTCCTCGGAGTCCTCACTGACAGCTCCCTGGTCAGTGGCACTCTCTCCTTGCAGGAGCCGAGGCTTTTTAGCATCATGATTGCACTCCCCAGAAATGCCTGCTATGCCACTTGAACTCTCCAGCGGTTGCTTCTGAGCAGTGACAAGCTTAGCATCAAGGATGGTGTCTTGAGCACTTTCTTCCACAGTCTCTGTGGCTGGTACTTTCCTTTTGCCATGCATCCCCCGAGACACTCCTTTTCCAAAGGAGGAAACATTCTTTCTGGGGCTGTTCCCAGGTCTGTCCTGGCGTGGCCACATCATGAGGCTTTCACTGCTTCCACACAGCCTCCAACTGCAATAAACAATCAGTTGTACATAAGAACATAAGAGCAGCCATACTGGGTAAGACCAAAGGTCCATCTAGCCCAGTATCCTGTCTGCCGACAGTGGCCAATGCCAGGTGCCCCAGAAGGAACGACTAGAACAGGGAATCATCAAGTGATCAATCCCCCGTCGCTTAATCCCAGCATCTGACAACCAGAAGCTAGGGACACTATCCCTGCCCATCCTGGCTAATAGGCATTGCTGGAGACCCATCCTCCATGAACTTATCAGTTCTTTTTTG
The DNA here is from genome assembly GCF_013100865.1 of Trachemys scripta elegans. Classification (NCBI taxonomy): domain Eukaryota; kingdom Metazoa; phylum Chordata; order Testudines; family Emydidae; genus Trachemys; species Trachemys scripta. The sequence goes on along the minus strand of NC_048300.1, from coordinate 3,886,499 downwards.
AACCCTGTTATAGTCTTGGCCGTCACAACATCCTCTGGCAGTGTGTTCCACAGACTGACTGTGCGGTGTGTGAAGAAATTCTTCCTTTTGTTTTAAATCTGCTGCCTATTAATTTCATTTGGTGACCCCTAGTCTTACATTATGAGGAGTAAATAACACTTCCTCATTTACCTTCTCCACACCAGTCATGATTTTATAGTCTTCAATAATATCCCCCCTTAGTCATCTCTTTTCTAAGCTGAAAAGTCTCAGTTTTATTAATCTCTCCTCATACGGAAGCCATTCCATACCCCTAATCATTTTTGTTGTCCTTTTCTGAACCTTTTCCAATTCCAATAGATATTTTTTAAGATGGGGCAACCACACCTGCAGGCAGTATTCAAGATGTGGGTGTACCATGGATTTATACAGAGGCAATCCAATATTTTCTGTCTTATTATCTATCCCTTTCTTAATGATGGGATAACATTCTGTTCACTTTTTTGACTGCCGCTGCACATTGAGTGGATGATTTCAGAGAACTATCCACAATGACTCCAAGATCTCTTTCTTGAGTGGTAACAGCTAATTTAGACCCCATCGTTTTATATGTATAGTTGAGATATTTTCCAATGTGCATTACTTTGCATTTATCAACACTGAATTTCACCTGACATTTTGTTGCCCAGTCACCTAGTTTTGAGAGATCCTTTTGTAGCTCTTCGCAGTCTGCCTGGGGCTTAATTATCTTGAGTAGTTTTGTATCATCTGCAAATTTTGCCACCTCACTGTTTACCCCTTTTTCCAGATCATTTATGAATATGTTGAATAGGACTGGGCCCAGTACAGACCCCTGGGGGACACCACTATTTACCTCTCTCCATTCTGAAAACGGACCATTTATTCCTACCCTTTGTTTCCTATCTTTTAACCAGTTACTGATCCATGAGAGAACCTTCCCTCTTTCCATGAGTGCTTACTTTGCTTAAGAGCCTTTCTGAGGGACCTTGTCAAAGACTTTCTGAAAATCTAAGTACACTATATCCACTGGACCCCCCTTGTCCACATGTTTGTTGACCCCCCTCCAAGAATTCTAGTAGATGGGGGAGACATGATTTCCCTTTACAAAAACCATGTTGACTCTTCCCCAACAAGTTATTTTCATCATAGCGCTGTTGTAGCCATGTTGATCCTGGGGCATTAGCCAGACAAGGTGAGATCATATCTTTTATGGTCAAGTATCAGGGGGTAACCGTGTTAGTCTGTATTCACAAAAACAGCAAGGAGTCCCCTAAAAGACTAACCGCTTTATTTGGTTTCAGAGTAGCAGCCATGTGTTAGTCTGTATCCGCAAAAAGAGCCATTACAAACATTGAATCTATCTCCCCTTGTAAGTATTCTCACACTTCTAATCAAACTGTCTGTACTGGGCTATCTTGATTATCACTTCAAAAGTTTTTTTTTCTCTTACTTAATTGGCCTCTCAGAGTTGGTAAGACAACTCCCACCTGTTCATGCTCTCTGTATGTGTGTGTGTATATATATCTCCTCAATATATGTTCCACTCTGTATGCATCCGAAGAAGTGGGCTGTAGCCCACGAAAGCTTATGCTCTAATAAATTTGTTAGTGTCTAAGGTGCCACAAGTACTCCTGTTCTTTTTGCGCTTTATTTGGGCATAAGAAGGGAGGTTTTCACTCAGGAAAGCTCCTGCCCAAATAAATCGGTTAGTCTTTAAGGTGCCACCGGACTCCTCGTTGTCTTTTATTGGACCAACTTAAATCCAAGTCACCCCCCCTCCTTGTCTCTCACTGATCCCCCCCCCTTGGGATGCTCCTGCGGGGGCTCTGGCTGCCCCCTAGGGCGAGCAGAAGGGGCCCTGCAAATCCCTGCAGCTCGGGACTGGCCCACCCTGGAGCGAAGCCACCGAGCGGCCGCCATCAAGCGCCCTGGCCAGCCAGCAGCCGCCCTCCCCCCGGCTCGGCACAGGCCCCGAGCACGCCGCACTGGCCGGCCCGTGGCGTGCGGGAGAAGCCCGGCGGCTGGGGCTCTGCCGCGGGAGCGAGCTCCGGGGCGGCACGAGCGGTGCAAGCAGCGAGTGGCGGCTCCCCGGAGGCTCCTCCCACCCGCCCCGCGCGGGGACCGCGACCCCAGCCCAAACTCACCCCAGGAGGCTCCCGGACGCCCGGCAACTCCGCACGCTAGCCAGGCTCCACGCGGCCGGACCAGGCCCCGCCCCGCCTCCAGGCAACCGGCCCCGGCATTGCGTCACAGAGGGCGGAGAGCGAGACGGCTGGGCGCATGCGCGGGCGGAGAGCGCGGCGCCTAGGTCCGGGTGGGCGCGTGCGCGGGGGGGGGGATTGCGCATGCGCCGAAGGGCGGCGCGGGACGCGACGTTTGGGCGGGAGCGGCGCGAGGGGGCGGCGCGTGTCGATAGGCTCGTTGTGCGGCCCCCCCCCGTAGCGGTCCCCTCAGGCCCGTCCCTTCCCCCCTCACACACAGCCACACGCAGGCCCGGATCTCAGGCTTTATTCACAGCTCTGGGCGCCGCGTACACAGCCCGGTGCTGCTCCCGTGGGGACGGCGGGGCCCCGAGCTGGGCCGGGCCAGCGCCCCAGTGCGCCAGGGGGTGGCCAGGCCAGGCCAGGCCAGGCCGCGGCCTTCTCCTGCCACATGGCCGCGGCGGAGGGCGCTGGCTGAAGCCTTCAGGGAGCTCCCGCCATTGCGGGGGCCGAGAGGGTCCATCACTTCCCTGCCCCGGCTGCTCGTGGGACGGCTGAAGGCTCATGGTGGAGCCCGCGTAGCTTCACTGCTGCGGGGCAGAGCAGCAATGTACAGCCCTCGTCTGCCACCCGTCCTGCCCGGGTCCCGGAGGTCCTGCCCCACTGGGCCCCGGGTCTGAGAACAGGGGCAGCGAACATGGTGCTGCACCCATCCAGTGACTGTTCTCCACGCGGTAGAGACAAGGGCCAGCTTTGGGGCACCGAACTGCGGTTCTTTTCCTCGTTCAGTCCTAGCTTTTCTTCCACTTTCCCCCGTCCCCAGAACGAAGGGAGGAAACTACATAACCGTGAAGTGCAAAAGACAGATAACACCCTCTTCCCTCCCCCACCTCTAGGGCTACTTCTGAGAGACGGTGCAGAAGCCGCCGAGTCTGCAAAGCAACTGGAGAGCAGAAGAGGGTGCGGAGATGGGTTGTCACCTCTGGCATTGAAACGCAGCCAAGGGCCTACTTACTCTGCTGCAGTGCACCATGGAGTCTCATTGAGATCCCCATCCCATAGGGACATGGGTGCACAGGAGTCAAATGACGCAGAGGTAGGCAAAGGCTGTAGAAAGAGGCACTGATCTGGACAGGTGACTGTTGGAGACATGGGTATCCGGAATGGAGGGCCCCCCTGCGAGTCAGAGTCTGAAGGCAAGGTAGTGGGTGATGACCCCCATGCAGTGGTAGGTGAGTTTGGACCTCCATTTTCCAGCAGATTGCTTAATATACTAGTAATGATGTCTTCATCTAAACAGGGTTCTGCTAGGAAAGCCACTGTTCCAGAGTTGCCCCAACCCTGTCTTGACCCCAGCTGGCTGTCAGCAATGGGTCGCTCAGAACACAGGGGGATATTAGGAGTCTCTGGTTGCACTTGCTTTGTGTACTGAGATAGGCTTTCAGCCAGGGAGTGGATCTGCTCAGCCAACACACTGATTGCCCATCTCTCTGTCTCTGGAGAGTGGAACACTGCAGGGGACATGCCTGGGGACTGCCCTCCTACAGGGACTGGACAAGCATCAATAGAAGGGCTGCTGCCAAGAGAAAGGGGAACCTCTGGGGAATAGAGCACACAAGGACTGGAGAAGGGCTGTCTGTAGGGTGACTTGTAAACACTGAAGGGGCAGGATAGATTCCTCTGCCCAGCAGGTAGGATAGAGTACCCAGTCTCCTGGGAGGGTAACCCAGCTTCTACAGTGGCAGCAGGGAAGCAGGTGGTGAACGAAGGCTGTAGGGAAGCTGGCAGCATCTCCTCCTGATGGGCGTTAGGGAGCTGGCAGGGACTATAGTTGGGTACCCCCTGGTTAGGCATTGCTGTCTCCTGTGGAAAGGGGTTTAGCGTTCTTGGCAGTGTCTTGTGCTCTTTTTCTCTGGCATAGTGCCTTGGACTCAGGGCATCTGCAGAGATGACTCTATGCCATGGATTCTGGCCCTGGAGATACTGAGCTTCTTCCTCACTGTAGAAAACAAAAAATGTGTCAGGGACTGGAGTAAGCATTAAAAGAGACCTCCCTATTCACCAGCAGCCTGAAGGGGGTCAACAAGGGCTTAGGACCATGTGGGTCAAGAGTCCTAACAACCGCCCACCTCTTGGTGAAGCACCACCAATCCCTGAGGATGCAGTCTGTTCCTGCAGGGTTCTGGAGACCCAGTATCAACCTTTCAGCAGCTTACCCAGACAGGAGGAGCTTCCAGGGCAGTCTAATGGCCCCTGCCCTCAGAGACCCCTCCAGCTGGCAGCCACCACTGTAAGGACCATGATACTAAAACAACATTACTGATTCTGATTTTGGCCTGTAGCAGTCACCATGCTTAATCTTGTTGTTTCTGTCACATTCTCATACTCTTCCCTCCATCTATAACTCTTCTGTGCCCACCAGACCTCTGCCCCTCTCCATTATCTCACACTCACTTCAAAGATTAAATTCATGGTATCTGGTGATCATCTTTTGTCTGACACAGTCACATGAATCTGATTTCCACTGCCCTCGTCTTGCTCAATCTGCCAGCTCTATAGGGCAGGGTTTGGCTCTGCTCTATGTTCTATTAAGTGCCCCACACACTGAGCCTTAAACAAGTGGGGGCAGGTGGTAGCTCCTTAGGGAATAGTTTAGGAAGGACAAGGGGTTGTACCTGAGGCTGAAGTTGGTGCAGGTGATGGTCTCTCTTCCTCTCTCATACTCCTTTGATGCTATGATTTGCACCCATGCCCAGCTCAGGTCTTTGCAGAGCAGGCGAACCACTAAGTGCTGATTGCACCTCCCAGTGTCACACACTGAAATCACAAACACAGAATGATCAGGGCTTCCATGATGGCAGTACACAGCACCATGTCCTGTTCCCCTGGCAGGGTCACAGGCCCCATGTCATCCCCCAGCGTGGGAATGCTGTGGACAGAGCCAAAACAGGGCTTCTGATTACTTAAGAAGGAGCTTGGTTTGGCCCAAAGGAAGAGCCCTTAACAGCATATGTGTCAAATTATGTTATACTCATGGCCGTGGAACACACAAGGGCCCCAAGAGCCTAGGTACGGTGATGACAGGCACAGTACAAATGCACACATTATAGGAGAGCAGAGCAAGCTGCTGGCCCCAAACCCAATGGCTGCTCCTTCCTTAGCTCATTTCTGGTAAGAATCACAGAAGAAGTGGATTTTGAAGAGGGATTGGATGGCAGAGAGCAGTGGCCTTGCTGACAGGCTCAGGGAGAGCGCTCCATACACAAGGGGAGGGGCTTGGAAGATTAGATCAATGTTTGTTGTAACATAAAACAGAGTGAACTCTGCTGCTTTTCAGAACCTGCTAAAGAATCTCTCATTCCCCCCATACGTAGAGGCATTCCCAGCCTGAGCTTGGCACTCACTCAGGCTCTCATGTTGGGCAGCTGCTGATGCAACATCTGTAGGGTGTAGGAGGCTGTACCAAGACTGACCAATCAGCTCCTCCCTCCGATAGCCAAGATGATAAATGACACTGAGGAAGAACAGAAAGGAACAGCATCTCAGTCAACACATTTCTTGGAGATGCTTCTCATCGGTGGAAGGATTAGAGTAGAGAGTGTTGGCTAGGGGAAAGGACAGGCTCTCCAATGTGAGGATAAAGGGAAAGAGGTGGGGAAAACTTGCCCACTCTCAGAGTTTTGGGGCACACAGAGGCATAATCTGGTCCTTTCCTTGTTGGTGGTGGGGGCAGGAAGAAGGTGGCAACAGACCCTCTCCCCAGTGGTACTGGGTTAGGGGAAGAGGCATGCAGGGATGTGGGGTGTCTATAGTTGCAATGCTTGCATATCTGTTTGGTGGGCTGGCAGTGTGCATCCCAGTGAGTGAGACCTGGCTCCAGCACTGCAGAGCATGGATTGTGGCTGGCATTAGTATTCTGGAGTGCAACTGTAATCTGAACTCTCTTGCTCTCCCAGGGATTCAGTCAAGACCATGCTAAGAGCAGCCACCCCTTACCTCTCTGTGACATCAGTGACCTTCATATCCAGTGTGTGCTGGCTCTGGAATGGGGCATCATAAGAAATGCCATCCCCATAGTCAGACAATTGCTTGATGGGAGTGCAGAAGCCAAGGAATGTTAAGATGGAGGAGGAGGTTGTCCCATCCAGAGCGAGGAATCGGCCCCTCACAGCCACAGCCCGATTCCCTCCATATCTCACTCGAAAGGATCTGGATGTGCGCATTTCACTGACAAACACAATTTCTGCAGCAACAAAAAGTCATTGTGTAAATTGTCAGCATCTTCTCCTAGGAAGTGAGCAGCTGCTAGATTGATGGGACAAACTGCTTGATCCCAGTCTATCTCTGGTGAGGAAATTATCCAATATACCACACTGACTTTGCTGTGGGGGGCACTTGGAGGGGAAGCCCTACCAACCCGGGAGAAGTTACTCCTGGCAGCAAGAGACTGAATCAAGAGTAACCGTAGCACATCTCTCAGTGATGTGCAGTCTAGATGTACTGCCTCAGCCAGTATTTATATGGGATGAACCCTGGGTAAGACATGCTTCCTGTCCTCTCCCTCCTTAAGCAGGACGGTAAGCTAAGCATTCTGCCTGACCTCCATGTGGAAGCAGTTTAGAAATGGCACTGACCCCAGGGATCTTATAGGAGTCTCTTAGGCATTTCCCAGAGACTTATGGGAGTTTGATCTTTCCTTCCATAATTCTCCAAGGCAACCATGAAGTACCGAACAAGACCTTTGAAATCACCCACAAGACACGGCTAATGGAGCTGTATTTGTATTGTGGGATAAGCAGCCAGAAGGCAGTGCAGCTGAAATGGTTTAGAGCAGCCCTGATGTGGGTACATAATGGAATGCACAGATTTTAAATGTGATTCAACATGGACACACTAAGCCATGTGGATTCTGGTTCAAGAGTGGACCTACCCCAGTATTCTTGGGAGATAAAATGTATTTGGGACCCTGATAGGTACCTGTGACCTTCACTCCAGCATCTGCAGGTCTGGGTGGCAATCTTTTTAAAGACTGTCCTCTGGAAGGGGGTTTTCGCATAGGTCACCAGAGCACAGGCTGGTACATGGACTAATCCCCCATCACACAGCCCTGTGTATACTCCTACCTCAAGCCCCATGAATAACCCAGCTGTCCCCCAAGCATGTATATCCTGTTTTGAGTCCTGCGTGGGCTTACCAGTGCCTGGCTGCTCCTGAGCGGAGTGGAGCTTTTCCTGCACAGCCTTATGTGCTGAGCCATCTAGTAGGTCGAAGATTGAGTCTCCTTGGGCTAGCAACTCCACCTGGTAGGAGAGGGCAAAAAGACTTTATTAGTTCAGACACAAACTGGCTCACACTGACCTGGTGCCACTGGGGTACTTATTTATGTATCACAGCATCTAATACCACGGTCACAGCCAAGGTTAGAACTCTAGAGCTCCTGTCTCCCAGTCCTGTCCTTGGGCCACTAGACCATGCACACAGTGGTTTTGAATGCCCTGAAAAAAGTGGACAGATGAGCAGAGATCTCAGCGGGAAGCAATTTCAGGACTTCATGTGAGAGAGGATCAGAGCACGGGCCAGACTTTCAGCAGCCAGCAGACAATGTCTCATATTAACAATGTCCCTAGGAAGCAAGTTTCCATTAAAAAAAAAAAAAGGTTCCTCCAACCAACACAGGTAGGAGACAACTACAACTGACCTTGAGAAACAGAACAGGGAGAAGGGATGGGTCTGACATTCCCTTTGTGAAGGAGAGCAGTGAATGACTGCTGAGTTCATAAGCACAGGCTCCCTCACTCATTCATTCCTTACCTCACCTTTCTCTCCCTCCCTCTCCCACTCCCAGTATTAAAACCAGGGAACCCTGCAGAGACCAACACGAATAGATCAGCTGGATGTATACAGAAAGCCAGACAGCAGCTAAGCTGAAGCAGGGGAGCAGTCACGACACCTCTGCAGCAGATGGAGCTGCCACCTCAACGCATACAGCTCATAAGCAAAAATAGCTGCTGCCAGAGTCCTTGGTTTCAGCCATTAACAGCTGGCAAGGCCGACGGGGGTGGAGGGTGGGGCAGGCAACAGAGCCCAGATGGCGAGATTCCTGGTGGAGCAATGGGTGCCTAGCACCTGTAACCATGTGGATTGTCACGGTCAGGGTAACTGTGCTGTTAGCCGGTTAGTGTTGATCACTGCTGGCCCAGGTTCTCATTATCCTAGACCAGCCCTGAACAAAAGCCAAGCCAGCTGCTGTGTGCTGGTATGTGGTGTGGCACTGCACATGAACAGCAGCAGCCTTGTGATGGGAGCAGCCACCCCGACACTCTGTAGCTCTGCAGAGGACTTGCCGACCTGCCACTGGGGAGTGGGAACAGAGAGGGCTGGTGCCTTATATCTGCAACAATCTGAGCTTACCACAGAGAAGCCCAGGAGATGGGCCACGTTCTCAGAGATGTAGGCCAGTTTGCCCTCTGCAGAGAGAGCAATGATGAACCCCGGCAATGAGGACAGCAGCTCCAGATCTGGCATCGTGACAGGAGCACGTTCAGATGAGCCTGCAAAACCGAAAGAGCAGCATAGAGCTTCCACAGCAGTTCCTTCTGAGTGGGAGGGGCAGGAACATCAACTCGCCAAGAGAGAGGTGCCACCTGTTGGGTCGCCAAGGGGACTCCATTCCCTTCCAGGCCAGTGTCATTATTTCTATTATAGTAGTGCCCAGAGGCCCCAGTCAGCATCAGGGCCTTGTAGCGCTGGGTGCTGCACACGCACAGAGAGTTAGACGCAGTCCCTGTCCTGAAGACAGACAGAGTGGGTGTAACGCAAACAGGGAGGGGCAGGTACCGAGTAACAGTGATGGAAGCACCTCTGATGGTGTGAATGTCCTGAGTGCCAGGGTTCCCCTCTTCCCAAGGGAGGCTGTTCCAGGTGGCCAGACCCATCAAGCTGCAGAAGCCTTTCCTGACATTCCACCTGCCTTTCCTGACATTTTATTCCATTGACCTTGGTTGCACCCCCTTGAAGCCCACCCCTCCTTGAGATTTCCAAGGCTGTTACACCATGGCTTTTGTTGCACTTGTCTGAAGAAAGCCACCCTCAAACCGAGGGAACCTTTCTAGCAATGAGGGGCTCAGAACTGAACAGGCTATTCCTGGTGTAGTCATGCCAGGGCAAGAGGCACGGTCATCTTACTTGCTCTGCAACGTGATGACTCTGCAAATGCAGCCCTTGGGGAGGAAGAGAAGGGAACCAGAAAGCAGTTTGATAAGGTGTGTGCCGTGGTTCGTGGGAGCAGTAGCCATGTCCAGCGCGTGGTCTGGGGAACAGCTGTTATGCACAGTATGGCTCTGCCTACCTGAAGCAGGTATGAGACCTAATGAAGTGGGAGGTTCTGGGAGCTAGAGATCAGCTCTGCAACCTGCTGGGAGTGCAGAATCGCAACAGCAGGGACTACTTCTGCCTGGCTGTGAATGGGATAGCTGCAGGGCTGGATATTTACCTGGAGGAAAGAGCTGTGCCCCACGGATTTGGAGACAGACCAAAGCCATGGTGTGGAGGTACGAGAGCCGCTCCTTCTCCTGTGCTGAGATGGGCAGCAGGGAGCGCAGGGTCTGTAGCTCAGCATTGATCTGATCCCGACGAGCCTTCGAGGCTCCCTTTGTCGACCTGCAGAGAAGCAGAGTTAGAAATTGTGAGGAAGGCGGGAGTCCCTGCTCCTGGGAGCTGCCCTGGGGAAAGGAAAAGGGGGTAATTCATTTGTTTCCCAAAGCAGATGTGACCCCAGCTGAAGAGAAACATTGCAACAGTTTCCACTCCATGACTTCCATTAAAAAGCTACCAGGTGATGGGAAAATCTGCATCACATTGGGCTCGGACCTTCCCATCCCCAGATAAAACACACAATGCCCCATTCTGAGTATCTGATCTGCACACAAGTCAGGGAATTCTAAGCCATGGTCCCCATGACAACCATGAGCAGTCACTCAGGGCAGATAACGTGACAAAGCACCAAGTTGTGCAAGGGATCACTGCTGTGGCAACCAGAGGTCCCCTCTGGATCCAGGCTTCTATCAACTCAGAATTCAGGGCGCACTTAACTCTGATTTTTGCATTTAATGCAAAGCAAGTGACAAGAAGTGTGGACTACAGCAGGCAGATACCACGGACCTGCCCAAAGCACATCCATCCCCCTTAGCCCCACTGCCTTCCCCCAAGGTGAGCACTGCAGCAAGTGGCCACGAGGTGGCACCCCAGCCACATGCAGCCCTAGAATCCCATGAAGGCCCCAGATGGGAACAGGAGCAGGGAGATTGGGGATACCAGGCTGTGGTATGGCTTGAATCCCCAACCCGAGGAAACGAGAGCTCAGAGGCAAGGGGTCTGAAGCAGTACAAGCAGGAAAGGCAGCAGCCACTCAGTGGGGCCTTCCTGCAAGTTCCCTGCTCTCTTGGGACACAGTGCTGTCTGCAGAGCTGGCATAGTGCATGTCCCTAGGCATGGGTTCATCTCCCTGCTGAGCGCTGGCCTTCAGCCATATCCCCACATCACTCATGGGCCAGCCCGTGGCAAGTGATGCAGTCATGCATGCAGCATGTTTCAGCTCTGAGTAGCTCTGCCCCAGCAGATAAAGCAATCGCTTTACAAAAGCATTGGAACAGTCTGAGCCTGGAATGTTGTTATGAACCACTGGCCCCCATTCACTGGGATGCCCCGTGATTACCTGCCCCCCCAAACAATTGAGGGGTGCTCAGTACAGGCCTGTTCCCCTCATGATTCAGATCCCCACACCAACCCCTGCCCTTGGAGAGAAGGGCTAAACCTAATCGATACTGGAAAGTTTGCTGGTATTGCTATTCCCGGCAAACTGCCCTAGCTTCTAATGGCAAAGGACTTTTGCCACATAGCTTAGTCTGGTTTGCCAAGTAAAGTGAGCTATCCCAGGGCATATCTTAACTGGCAACATTAAAGCGCTGCCGCGGCAGTGTTTTAACATGGCTTGTGTCGTCGCACCTCCACGAGGGGCGTAGCTCCCAACGCTGGTGCACTGTCTACACCGGCACTTTACAGCGCTGAAACTAGCAGCGCTCAGGGGTGTGTTTTTTCACACCCCTGAGCGAGAAAGTTGCAGCGCTGTGACGTGCCAGTGTAGACAAGCCCCCAGTCAAAGGAGTTTTATGCCATTATATCTATATCAGGGCTTTGCCCAGCATAGAAATGTTGGCACAAAAATCCCACCCCAACCAGCACTGCTGCACCAGCAAAAGCCTCTAGTGTCATCCTGTCCTAAGAGGAGCGTGGGTCAGAGCAAGCCCACCTGGCTACAGCTGGGCACAGAGGGACAATACACTTGGCAGAATATCCTGAAGAAGCAAGTAGGAGATTGTGGGGAAGAGGGGGACACAATTCCCTAGATACAGTGAGGCTGGCTTTGGTTCTAGGAACACAAATAGAGCCATAAGCTGCCACAGGACCTTTGTGTCATGAATGGTTTGTAAAAAGTGACAGAGGGTCCTGTGGCACCTTATAGACTACCAGACGTATTGGAGCATAAGCTTTCGTGGGTGAATGCCCACTTCGTCAGACGCATGCTTATGCTCCAATACATTTGGTAGTCTCTAAGGTGCCACAGGATTCTTTGTCACTTTTTACAGATCCAGACGAACACGGCTCCCCGTCTGATACATGAATGGTTTGGTAGCTCTGCTCTCTCCATTTGGGTATGACAGAGAAGAGAAAGATCCATCTACAACGAGGGGAAAGAGTCCAAGCAGCGAGACTCCGAAGGGGCAGGGCACTGGGGCCTGGCACAAGAACTAAAGCCCTTTAACTTAGCCCACAGAGAACCAATCTGTCTTCAGTCCATGACTCCTACTTGCCTCCCCAGCCCCTTCACTGCTCTCCCCAAGCCTCTCTTCGCCTAACTGCTAACACCCTAGTTCCCTGCCCCACAAGCTGATACAGTCAGAGCCTAATTTCATAGCCTTCACTCCTGTCCCCCTGACTCACATGTAGGGCTAAGTGAACAGGGCAGGGCAGGAGGGTGATGCCCTTTGATTCTACAGAATCAGAGAGTACAGCCAAGAGGGCCAACATCCATCCCCACAGCATGTAATGGGACAGCATGTCCACCCGGGCAAAGGAGAGAAGAGAGAGCAGGATGGTCTCTAACCTGAATGGCTTTGAAGCGCTGGGCTCCATCCCACTCCTCCCTCGGGGGTGGCTCATCTTCCTCAGCGGCCTGCTGCAGTGGTCACAGAAGATGGTCATGGTCCTGGCCTGCATGAAGACATGGTCACATCAGAGGGGCAGGGCTGGGGAGAGAAGCCGAGGGGTTGCTGTTGGGGGGAAGGAGCAGCCATGCTTGGTCTCTTTCCCTGAAGCCTGGCTCCAGATGGCATGGAAGGATCCAACAGCAGGAGACATCCCCCATGCAGCAGAAAGCGGCCCCTGGGCTAGCTCTGCTTGTAGGGGGTCACTGACACACCAGCTCCCCACTGGGTGGAGGGAGAGGCCTGGGGTCTGGCAGGACCCCATGGGATGAGGGGAGGCAGAACCCCTGCACACATAACTGGGGCTCAGAGCCCCTCTCATGGGCTGTCCGAATCTGGCAAAGTGCCTCTTACCTCCTTCCCCTCTGGCTCAGTCTGAACCCGCTGACCCCCTCCTGCACTGACCCTCCTTTTGTATTCCCCCTCCTGGGGCGACTGGGGGCCTGAGCCAGGCCAAACAGGATAAAATTACCTCTTGTGACGCAATTCTAAACAGCTCTGGGCTATTTTTAGAAAGCAGACTTCTAAAAATAACCCTCCATAGCCTGGCTGCAATCTGATAGGGGAAGCAATAAAAGGAAGCCTGGCTCTTTAAAACAAACCTGTCAGCTCAGCAGGAGCGGGAGGGCAGGGGCATTGGAAAGAGAGGTCAGTCAGTCCCCCCCACCCCCTGCGGTCCTGCTGTGATGAAGGCATTGGCTGTCTTCCCATCATCTGTCTCATCTGGACCCACCATACATAAGGCTCGAGATGGGCCCAGCCAGTCAGTTCAGCCCAATACACTTCATTGGCATCCCAGGAAATGTGTTTTTTTTCCTGCAAAATGTATGAGACGCGCTAAGCCTGGGGATCGCTGTGGGAGCAGACTCTGGCGTGCCAGCTGCAGCCCCCTGCTTGGGGTGTAATCCGCTTGTCCCTTGCTGTTCCCAGCTTGGGGTAGGCTGGTCTGCAGTGCAAGGCTGTCCCCTTTCTCCCAGTCTCTCCCCCACTGGAGAACAAGTAGCAGCTGCATCATCTCCTGCTGGAGAATTGGCACCTGTGACTGGAGCCTTCCTGCTGGTCCCTACTCCCATTGTGGGTTGGGCACTCACCATCTCCCCCGTGGAGAACAGATCTGCCACTGGTAGCAAATGCACCTCCCGCCCTCCAATCACCTAGAGAAATAGGCACCAAAACAGCTCAGAAATGTTCCCAGAGCACTGGATGCCGAATGACAGCTTTGCTCTGTGGCATAGCAAACAGGGCAGAGAAATCAGGCTCCTATACCCTGTCAACTGCAGCACAGGCCCCAGGGTGCCCAGTGGTTAGTGCCAGCTGAAAGCAGGGGGCTGACAGTGACACACGAAGGCACCACTCCAAACCACTTTGTGGCAGAGAATGAAGGTGATAAAATATACAACTTTTAGCTCCCACTGCCCCATGCCCACACCCAGCTCTGCTCCTGCAGGACGCTCACCAAGGGCACTGACCCATATTCCAGCACTCTGGGAGGTTCGAGTCAATGATGGAGACACTACAGTACATCCCTGGCTGCAGAGACAATGGCACAGGAGTTTATGATATGGGGCTTATTGGAGAGGGTTAAAGACAGTAATTGCCAGAACCATTGACAGCCTATGTCATCCCACTGCTCTTTATGTAATTCACAGGCTGGAACTGCCTTGCCCACCTCGAGTGTGGCATCCAGACGTTATTAATAGTACACAGCAGCACCACACCACGGCTTAGGACATGAAGAGAAGGATGAGCCCAAATTCAGTTCTAACTACAGGGGGATGGACTTGAGTTGAAATCTGGCCAGGACACCCAGATTAACTTCTCAACACTTACACAGTGCCATGGGATCTTTACTAGCTAGGCATGCTCAGGGCCTTGGCTTTATATTTCATAGGAAAGACAGCACCCCTGCAGCCTTCTGCGGCACTGGCTTCAGGAGAGTCTTGGAGTCACCAGCCCCTGGATTTTCCCTCAGTCTCCCATGTGTGAACTGAACCAGTCCTACCCCGGGGGAGAGCTGGTCAGATCAGAGCCCAAAGTGGTCTGGGTGCATTTGGTAAACTGCCATTTATTGGGCCTTAGCCCATGTGCCCCTTAGAAAGCGGGCACGAACAGCTGGTTTTAGTTTAGTCTGGCTCTGGCATTTTTTAAGTGCCTGTTGCCATGGCACCCACCATGCCGTAGACAGGGGGAGATCTACCTTGACTCACCTCCTCTGGTGTAAGCTGGGGAGGGTGAAGTGGAGAGAGGTGGGGGAGGCCTGGAAGATTATTATCAGGGCACAATGGTACAGTGGAACTACTTTCCACAGCAACTATTTATTGTCATGAACTACCGCACTTAAAATCCCCATTCCTGTAAAGCCAGCCAGCGGGAGAGGAAATGTATTTGGGGGGTTTTCACTGCCCTAGAGGAGGCCAGCTCCCCTCCCCAGACCTTGTCTGTCCTGCTGTTCTTGAGGTACTTGGCTCTGGGCCTCCATCCCCCCCATGTGTCCCAGAGAAGAGTGACCCTGGGGCCGGCTCCAGGGGCTCATCTCCCCAGGTGTGCGCAGTGCAGTTGCTGTTCTCCAGGCAGCCATCACAGCTGGGCCACCCTATGCCCTGACTTGAAGCCAGCCCCCAGCTCTGACTCCCCAGCCCCATGGAGCAGCACAGGGAGCATGTGCTGGAATTCAGTTGACTTTGCTCAGGGAGAAGCTGGGGAAGGGGTGTGGGTAGGTCCCAGCAGAGCAGAGAAAATAGGAAGCAAAGGGCCAGGGCCTCAAGCAGAGAACCAGAGATTCCAGGGTGAAATGCTGAATTCTGGGGCAGCTTGGGGAAATGCCCAATTCCCCAGAGATGGAGTCTGAGCCGACAGGGCCCTGGGTGACATGCAAGTGCCAGTTCACACCTCTCAGAGCTGCTGTCTCAGGCTCTCTACAGACTCAGGCAGGCAGCGCTGCATTGGGTACACGCAGGTCACTTTCATGAGGTTCTCTTCACAGCATAAGGGCCAGAAACTTGTGTTTAAAATGGACAGTCTGGAGTCCAAAACTGCAGCAACACCCCAGCCCTGTGGCATTCCAGACCTGGCCATTAGGAACAGACCCTTTAGTGCCTGCCTCAGGCTACTTGGAGCGGGATTAAAGGGAGCGATGGGGGCAGAGCAGGACTGCTCCTACTGGCTAGGTTCTAGAGCTTTATGAGGCCCGGCAGTTTAATGTTCAGGTCTCCTGGGACAGGTCCCTCCTTCCCTGCAGTTGATTTCACAGCTCACTAGCAGCAAGTCTCTTACTCTGTAATTTAAAGGATGCCCTCTCTTCTGTGCCATTGTTCCTAGTTACTCCTCCTTCCCCCAACACTCCCCTGACCAGTTTCTCACTCTCTTTGGCAGCAAGACCCTTTAGGTGACTTATCGCATCCCCCTTCAGTGTCAGCATTTGCTAGAAAGCCAGCCCCACTTCCTCACTCCCAGACTAGATAGCTTCAATTCATCTGACAGCAGGAGCAACTCCAGGCTGCAGCCAGCCAGCTCCAGCCTCCAACACAAGAGCATGCAGGGCTCAGGCTGATGGAGCCCCCACCAGCTGCCCACTCTGAGTCACACAGAGTGCAGCTGGGGGGGAGGAGGAGCAAACTGCCCAGAGGGCAAATGAGGAGACATGAGGGGAAATTAAGTGAACAGGGAAAGGAGAGGCAACAACAGATGTGCCAGGGCAGAGTGAGCATCAGACAGGATGGAAAGAACTGCACCTGCTTGCCAGGCCATAAGGAAGGACTCCGACAAAGCAACTGGGACCCACTGTGCCAAGCTAGCTTATCCCATGGTCCTTCCTTCGAACCAAACCCAAAGTGTTACCACCACACTGTAGTGGCAAGATACTTTGAGATATCAGGCTCCATCCTCCTCTCCCATAGCAAATGAACCCATCTACCCTCTGTGTCTGAGAGACATCCCACCAGGTTTTGTATTCAGTTACTTCAGTACTGAATACTGCTCCCCTTCCATTGTAAGGCTTCACCACTATCGGAATGAAAGCTCCTCTCCCTCCCCCAAATCTGCCCACCAAGTCCTGTCAGCATTGAACTCAGATGGGTGGTAGCTGTGTCTCCATCAGTGGGAGCTGCTGGATCATGGTATTTCTTCCTGCAGAGCACTCTGGCTTCAGCCTTGTCCTCCTTACACCAGCAGCTTTGCTCACACTTGGCCTGGCAGGATCTTTACACATTTCAGTACCCAAAGGGACCATTAGTCATCTAGTCTGTTCGCCTACATAACAGGCCAGAAAACCTCACAGTGACGCCTGCCTCAAGCCCACTAATGCATGGTTGAGTCTGGTGTGTCTTTTAACCAGATATCACATCTCTATTTAAAGACAGCAAGTAATGGCAGGGCCGCCCAGAGGATTCAGGGGGCCTAGGGGCTTCGGCAGCGGGTCCCGGGGCAGAAGGACCTCCCACCGCCGAATACCCGGAGCGGAAGAAGCTCTGGGCCCCCCGGAGCGCGTGAAAGACCCTGCTCCAGGGCCCCCGAAAAACTCTTATGGGGGCCCCTACGGGGTCCGGGGCAAATTGCCCCACTTGCCCCCGCTCTGGGCAGCCCTGAGTGATGGAGGATGTAGAGGTGCCTTTCTCAGCTGCCCCAATGTTTAATGATCTTGACTATCACCTCCAGCTTTGGCTCCACGCTGCTAAAGTCATAGCAGCAGTCCCGTCGCTCACCATGTGCTCCCTCACAGATGAGGGCTGCTGGGAGTCCTTGCCCAGGACACAGCAAGCACGGTCTAGGCTTATGGCCATATCCTCTCCACAGAGCTGGAAATCTCATCCGGGACGCTCCTGCACTGCCCTCCAGGCTGCAGTCCGACTTCTCCCTCACTCCCTCTCCAGCCTATTCACTCTTCTCCACCTGCCCACTTTCTCCAGCCCAGATAATGGGACTGCTTCCTTCTTTCGCTCACAGGTCCGAGAGGCACTCCTCTTTGTGGCTGCTTTCTCCTTTGCGTTGGAAAGTTGTTTCCTTAAGGGACTGGATGACCTCAGTGCAGTGACAAGAGAAGGTGGGAAGGAAAGAGCAGCTTCTCTTCCCCTGTAACGTTCACCACCACGTTCACACATGCTACTAGCATCAGCAGGACCGCAGGGACTCCTCCCTGGCCCCCTCTGCCTGGGGTGACCAAGTCAGCTTGTGACCTCAGCCAGATCTCGTTGGGTGAATCTTAACAGCCAGCTCTTGCGGATTCCCTTGTTTGCCTTTGCCAACCCCACTCCTTGCGCCAGTCCTGACCCTGAACTCTTTCTTCATACTCCTCCTGGGTCTACAGACTTCTCATCCTTAACACAACCCCCATTAGCCTGGCCTCAGCCTCACCTCTGCTGCTGTCCTCTGGCCTTCACTAGGACAACTCCCTTCTCTATGGCAGCCCAAGGATGCTACTACTGCTACCTTCTCATGTGGATGTGGAAGCACCCCTCCCCCATCAAATCCTTCCCCCCCCCCTCCCATATCAGAGGACAGTGCAAAGTAATTTTTAAAACCCTTATCTCCTTCCCCAGCCTGTCTAGCACAGACCTCTTCTCTGCCCCTCACCTTCTCACTGAGAGACCTTTCTCTGCAGCTCCTGCCATGTGGATCAGGTCCTTTGTCCCTCCCCACTCTTCAAGTCTCATCTGAAAACCTTACACTTGCTTGTAATCCTCTCTTCACTGATTAGCTGCCTCATTAAGGCAGAGTCTTTATTGGCCACAAAGGCTTTTGCACCAGGATTCTCTGGTGTATGGTGTGCCGTCTCCTACCCCATATCATGCCAGCTCAAGAATTACCTCCCCCCCCCCCCCCCCCCCCGACCTCCAAGGCCCCCGGCTGTCCCTTCCCCAAACAGTGGTTCTGCCCAGACATACCAGACAATGCAGGGTTGGGCTGGTTTTAAATATTTATAGAAATCAAAGCTGCTGTTTTACACCTGGAGCTGGGCAGTGGCACCGCAGCCCCTGGGCCAGCCCCTCTCCCGTCAGGCACAGATCAGTCTATTCCACTCAGGCGTGTGTGCAAATGTAAAATGCAGAGAAGCCCCTCTCTTGCCTGCCCTGACAGGTTGGGATCTTCAGCCTCAGCACCCCTCTTCCAGCTGAGACCCTGGCACCAGTAGGAGTCCACGCCACCATAAGGCATTGCTGGACTAACGGATGTAGGTCCCTGGGGTCTCTCTGGACACTTCCTGTGGAGGGTGAACCCTGCCAAGTTTGGAGTGTGCAGGACCAAGCCCATGTGCCAGCAGCGGCTGTAGAGGGTTGTGTAAGAGAAGCTGGCCTAGAAACAGTCAGTTCAGCCACTGGGATTGGTGATAAGGGCACTGAGAGTGACTGGGCAGGAGAACAGTAGAGCCATGCAGAGTCTGTGCTGCTCCAGTTAGTAATCCTGGAGAGGTGAAGCACACGCTGCTCCTGCAGCCAGCTAGTACTGAGCATTTGTTAATCCGGTGGGGAGGTGCAGCAGAGAGAGACAGGCTGCTGTTGCCAGCAATGAGAGTAGAAACAATTGGCTTCTTCTTCCTTGGAGCCTGCTACCCCCGTCTGCCTGCACACTGACCTGTGCCAAGTTCCTGCCAGGGACACAGATGACAACAGTACGGTGAGGGCACAAGGAGGCAGGTGACAGGAGGAACAACAAAGCCTTTGGGGAAGAACTTGAGCACAGGGCCCTTCCCTGAAGAGGCTAAAGATCCATGCAGACCCATTGAGATGGCAGCTCAGTCTGCACGGCGGGGCAGAGGGCAAGGACAGGCAGAGAGGGGACCGGGCGGCAGGATTATCCGTGGGAGGAAAGGATGGGGCGGCTGATGTTGCTGTTTGTTGTCATTGCTGTAAGCTCCCATCTGCAAAACACAAGATGCCTTAGAAAGAGACAGACAGAGGTGTCCAGCTTCCCCATCTGGTGCCAGCCCTCATCCCCACCAGGCCTGTGTCCCAGACGTGACCAGCTGGGGGATTACACCTTAGTGTGCTGGGGTTGTTCATGGGTGTGTGTGCAAACTCCTGGATGAGGGAGCTGGGCATGGGGGGCTCCAAAGAATCCTCATCAGGAGGATATTTGGCAAGCCAAGGGATGGGCAGACAGGAGGAGGTGGGGCATTAGGGGCCTGGGTGGGAGTGTTGCCCAAGAATCTGAGGGCACAGCGCCCAGCCCCCATCAGTGTGTGTGACACCTTCCCAGAGCCCTCCCAATGGTGCTATTGCCCAGCTAAGCAGACCCCAGGGGTGAGGCTCCCTGACCAGCTTCCACCTACAGCTGGCTTGGGTCCGGGAGCCTGCGGCAGGCATGCTGAGAGGCTGGCTGTCAGACAGCTGGAGGAGCAGCATCCCTACCTGATGTCATGTGGGAGGCAGGACTGGTCCAGGCTGTGCTGAATCACTGCCAGCTTACACAGGGTCTTCAAACTAGGGCCTATGGAGAGAAGGGCACACAAGGTGTTAGTGCTGCCAACATCCAGGAGAGATGGAATTGCTCTTAAATTAATGGAGATATACCTATCTCCTGGAACTGGAAGGGGCCTTGAAAGGTCATCGAGTCCAGCCCCCTGCCTTCACTAGCAGGACCAAGTATTGATTTTGCCCCAGATCCCTAAGTGGCCCCCTCAAGGATTGAACTCACAACCCTGGGTTTAGCAGGCCAACGCTCAAACCACTGAGCTATCCCTCCCCCCCCCTTGCTTGGGGGAAGGGGGAAAAAGGGCAGGCACCAGTTCAGGGTCCAGATAAACTACCATGGGCAGCAGCCACGTGGGTGGGGATGGCAAAGATCTCTTAGGCTACTTGTGCAGCCTGACGGGGGCAAACCAGAGGCTGCACCTGCGTGGAGCAGGACCTGCTTGGTGTGAACCAGTCTAGCTAGAGACAGAGCAGCTGCAGCCTTGCTCCAGGGCCTGGGCACCTGCAGGTCAGCTCCTATGTCTGTATATAGGCTGCTAGAAACAGGAGGAAGTGTTCTGAAGTGCAGAGCCCCCTGTGGCTCCCTGCGGGAGCTGCAGGAAGCACTGCGCTTTTGAAGTCAGGCCACTTATTTAGGGGCCTTGATCTGGCCATAGGAGCTGGCCTTCAGGTCCCAGGGTTGGGAGAGCTGGCTAGAGGTAGGGTTACCATATGTCCGGATTTTCCCGGACATGTCCGGCTTTTGGGGGCTCAAATCCCCGTCCGGGGGGAAATCCCCAAAAGCCGGGCCCGGCCGGCGGGGAGCCGGGTCAGCCGGGCCCGCGGGGAGCCCGGCCGGCGGGGCGGGAGCCGGGGGGTGCGCGGGGCCGCCGGGGGCCGGCAGTGCTGGTCGGCCGGGGCCGGCACCCCAGGGCCTGAGCTGACCCAGGCTGGAAACGCCGGGGGGCCAGCCTGGGCCGCGCCTCCTCCCCCCACCCCCTCCTTACCTGCTTCAGGCTTCCCGCGAATCAAATATTCGCGGGAAGCAGGGGAGGGGGTGGAGACTTTGGGGAGGGGGCGGGGTTGGGCAGGGGTGTGGGCGGGGCTGGGGGCGGGGCCGGGGGCCGTGGAGTGTCCTCCATTTGGAGGCACAAAATATGGTAACCCTACTAGAGGGCAGCCTAGGACAGGAGGCCACACCCATGGTGAGGAGATGCTCACGTACTGAAGTCCAGGATGTAGAGGTCCGAGTGATCCATCAGGTCAAATTCGTCCCCCATTCCCTCCTCCGGAGATGGGCTGTGGGAGCCAATCAGAACAGTCATTGCAGCAGTGCTCCTCATGTGGGCTTGATGTTGCTCTGATTCTAGGGGTTAGGGAGGGACCCTGGGTCCTACCAAGATACGAGGGACTGCACAGCAGAGCTGAGCTACCAGGGGCCTGGGCTCATCTCCTACAGCCTCCCCCACAGGTCCTTGGCATTTAGCTTCCATCCCTGCCACTCTACTGAGGGGAGCCATACCCTGGCACCAATCTCTCTGCCCGCAGCCTCCTGGATTGCCTCCACAGCCTTCAACAGTCCTTCCTTCCTGTGGCACCTGACTGGGGCTCAACTGGCTCCCTTCCCACTTCTAGCTCAGAGGTTCCCCTAAGACAGCTTTGCCTCCTTCTCCCACATTAGGGGCCCTGAAGGTCTTATCCATAGTAACCCTTCCCACCCGCCTTCTTCGGGTGACCACCTGGATTCACATCCCCTCTATGCCAACGAAGCCTATGCCTTTCCCTGCTCCATTCAGTCCTGTACCTGCAATTGTCTCTTAGCTGGCTGGCCACCAACTCAATCAGCCAGGCAAAAAAAGCAAACCCTCTTTCCTAGGAAACCTGTCCTTCCCCGCCCCATCACAGCCAAGAACGCCACCTCTCCCAGTTGGGAGGAGGCTTCCAGCCTCCAGCTCAGATTAGACTGCTCAGTTATTCAGGCCGACTGCCAAATCCTGCTGGTTCTTCCTCCATCTCCTCTTGGAAATCTGGCCCGCTTCCCCCTTGCCCAGGCTCTGTCATCTGCTGCACCTTCCTCCTCCCTGGCCTCCCAGCTCCCTTTCAAGTCTGGCCCAAGAGCTGCAGGGAGAATCATCTCCATTCGCTGTTTCAAGCCTGTCACTCTCTCAGGCCTGCACTGGCCTCAGTTTGCATCATTCAGACTCCTCATTTCCAGCCTTCAGAACTCTGCTCCTGCCTACAGCTCCCCCACTACCCTGCTCCCACCCCATTGCAGGGACCTCTCCTTCACTTTGCTTCCTCCAGTTAGAACCTGACTCCTAACGGAGATTTAAGGTGCATGAGAAAGATGTGTCTGTACCAAAGTCACTCCTGCTTCTCCCCAACCCCAGATCAGAGGCCTCAGCCTTGCGACATCCTCATGCAGACCCCTCTCTCATTTCAAGTGCAAGAGGATCTGGCAGGAGCCTGTTCTTACACAGTGCTGTGAACATGGCTGGCCCTTTGCAGACTGGTAATTGTCACACGCTAGAGCTCAGAGCACACACACAAGCCTGGGCCCCATAATGGCCCAGGGCAGGAGCCACCTTCAAGCTGCTGGAGACCAGGCAGCTCTCGCCTGAGGGAGGAAAAGCCCAAGCATGCTGGGAAGGGGACATTGGGCTGGCACAGAATACAGATTTGTTTGCACAAGCATCTGCCCAGCCTTCTCCAGCGTCTCCCCTCCCCTAACAAGCCATGCTCCTTGTGCTGCCCCCACAGCAGGTGGGGCCGGATGTTCCAGCACCAGCTGGAGAACTCATTACCACAGAAGGCCAGAGACACCTAGCAGGCAGCTGACTCGGGAGCAAGTCCGAAAGAATGGAATCCGGGTCTGATGTCAGGTCACTCAAGAGCAGCAATATTTCTAGGGCTTTCTCTGCAGACAGAGTGTGCTAGGAAACCTGGGCAGTGGCAGCTTTAAGGAGATGTTGGTGCTGTGGGAGGCAGGCCTCTAACACAGGTTTCTCTGGAAGAACTGTCAAGCAGCCAGGAATTTAAAAAGGCCACACTGAGGAGACCAGCCAGCCTCTGCTGACCCCCAGTGCAGAACAATGGTGGGAGTAGTTGGTGCTGCATAGGCCACCCCCGCCACAGAACTAGGGCCTGCCCCCATCCCCATCAAGTGAGCGGATGCAGAGGGAAGGAGCAGGACAGGTCCTGGAATGGAATGCAGTGAGAAGCAAGAAAAGAGTGCCGGGCACGCTGGCTCTAGGACGGATTATTTACTCCCCTTCCATGAGGCACAGCACACTCAAGACAGTCCAAGTACGCGTCATTAAAGCACTTAGAACAGTGGTCCTATAAAGAGACCCAACCTTAACAATAGCGGAGCTGCTGCTCACTCAGCTACAGCAGTGAGGAAACAGGCAAGGGCTGGGGAAAGAAGAAAAAGCAGTAACAGTAAAATTTAAAAGGAGGCGCCAAGGTCAAAACTAACCGAGACTAGGAAAAATTAACAGAGGCTGATAAACACCTTTCAGGGAGAACATCAGGGAATCCTTCCACCATCCCCACGTACCTACAAGGGCTAGTACCCAACCCTCACATGCTCTTCAGGGAGGGTCCTGTCTTGTTAGATGTCTTGAGGGCCTGCCACGTTTTTGGAACATATGCCATCAAGTGGAGAACTGGAAGCCCAGAACACTCTGGGAGACTTCATAAGCTTGCTGCTTGTTTGCGGTGTGCAGCTGAGTCCCTGGGTCTCCATTTCCGTTCCTTGGGCTGCAGAGACTTTGCGGGTAACAAGTAAACAACATTTTCTTTTCCTGCCGGTCACAGGACAGAGAGCACTGACCCTCCCGGGGATGAAACTAGCGCATGCAGCGAGCCAGACAACTCCAGAGGTAGAAGGGCTGCTCTTGTAGCACTCTCAAACACAGCTCCCTAATACTCTCCCCAAAGAAAGGTGCTTTTGGTGCAAGACAAAGGCTCCAGATTGCGACAGGCCAGTGAAAAGAGCTACTAGCTCAGCAGTTGCTATCAGGACTTCCCCAGAGCCTCACACTACAGTTCTGTAGCTACCAATTGCTAGAGCCCATCATCTTAGGGAAAATGCTTAAAAATGAAAAGCTAGATTCTGCAGACTCTAGTGAAACGTGGCCAAGTGCGACACCCCTGCTTAAGTATCTAGGTGCCAATGCTCCTCATGCAGACTTCAGCCCTGGCCCTGGCCCTCTCCTCCCCAGGAACGGCATTGCTTGGCTCCAGAACAAGCCCCAACTTCTTCAGCAGAAAACGCGAAGGCGCATTTGCGATGAAGGTTTGCCGCATACTGAAACGTGCATAAGCAGGGCCCGGCTGCCCACACTGCCCTTCCCAAGAGTCCCTGGCCGCTCTTAGCAAGTCATATGTATAGGGCCTTTATCACTTTCTGGGTCTCAAACAGCTTCTCTTCCTGGTTACAGGCTATTTCAAGATGCATTTCAGCCACTCCATTCATATCCCAAAAGGGGGAAGCCGGACAAAGTTATAAGCAACTGACAAAAGGGAATTAGGCTGGAAATGCTCATACGGCCTTAACCAGGGGATCACTGTAAGCGTCAGTCAGAACTACTTCATCTCCATTCTCAAACGGACACAGCTCAACGAGTTCAGAGGCTTGACTGGTTAAAGGAATGGTACCAAGTGATCTCTGCACCACTCCTTTCAAGCCAGTCCCAGCTAATGGGAACCTGAAGTTGTTGCCATCTGATGGCTGTTCTGTGACCTGTGAAAGGAGTTCCAATTTCAGGCTAGCTCCTAGCAGACTGGCACCCTCTGGTGCATTCCCAGTAGAGAAGCCAAGACCTACGTGAGCCAGAGTGACTGAATCCCTTCTCCCAACTGGCAAGAGGCACATTAATGCAGGACACACTGTCCCTGCCAATCTGTCCTCTGAATAAGTACAGCACAATCTCCATGGTGGAAAGCTATCATCAGATATTAAAAATGGTACGTAAGAGCCTGAGTTCACAAGTTCCACTCTAGCATGGGATGGGGTAAGTTTAAAGTGACACAGATGGATATTTTCAGATTTCAACTGGCAGACGAGCATCAGTGGCGACTTCTCACTCAGGTTCTGCTCGTCTCAAGTCTTTGTGCATGAGGATCGGCTGGTAAGGGCCCCAAGGCAGAGGGGACACAGAATGTGGAGG
Organism: Trachemys scripta elegans; assembly: GCF_013100865.1. NCBI lineage: Eukaryota > Metazoa > Chordata > Testudines > Emydidae > Trachemys > Trachemys scripta. Next base: position 3,861,477 of record NC_048300.1, on the reverse strand, counting down.
CAGCCAACCACCCCAGCACCAAGCGTAGGGGCCGCCTTACCATCCAGCTGCCATGAGTGAGCAGTGCAGTGGCCATATTGGCAGAGACAGTACCTGTTGCTGATGGGTCCCATCTGTCCGAGCTCAGGAAAGAGCCCTTTAATCCCACCACGGTGTGGCGGTTTCAGAGCCAGGATAATCTAATCTTATCTCACATCCCCGTTACAGGAAACCCTAATGCATCCCTTATCTTTCAGAGGGACAGCCAGCAGCCCCCGTCTGCTGAATTATCACCCACACTCAGGGGGTTAAGGGAAGCCGAGTTCAAGGCCAGGAAAGCAGCTAAGGGATTAAATGTCAGTGTGAACAGCTCCCAGGAAAGGGAGTCTCAGGACACATCCTCATCCACTATCAGCCAGACACCAGCAAAGCTTCCTGCTTCAGGCCCCATCGCCCACGTGGCCAGCACTCTGAGCTGCTTCCAACACTCTTGGACAGATTGGGCAGAGAGTGGAGGCTGGAGAAAGGGAGGGCTCGGAGGCAGCAGCAGCTGGTTGAGCGGGGGCTCCTGGATGGAAAAGCAGGGGCAGCCGAGCTCATCTGGAAACCCTGGGTTCGTTACCAGATTCCTTGTCAAGTTACACATTGTATATTCCATGCGGAAGAGACCTCACTCCTAAACACACAAGAGTCAGGAGACACACAGCCTAAGACAAGGATGCTTCCCCTTTAGAGGGTCCGGCAGAGTTTTCCTGCTCCCCTTAGGTACACAAGCACCCTGTAATGGAACATTTACGGAAGACCATCCCTCCCACTCACCTCCAAGGTCCTTGGACTCTGTAACATTATATTGGAGGGGGTCGGATCTGGCCATACTGTAATCCCTGTGACCCAGAGGCAGAGCTAACAGGGCACTCTGCCTGAGCTCTGCACTGTTCATGGGGTAGCCACAATACTACACCAACATGTTTTACTTGGAAAGTCCCTGGTTAAAAATGTTAGCGCTGTGGCTGCAGTGTGCAGAGCTGGCTGCAGGCAGGAATGCCATGGGATCGTGTGTAGCAGCACTGGGGTAGGTAGAAACTCTCAGGCTGGTTCAGACTTAGGCACCTCACATCTGCCCAGGGCCGGTGCAACCACTAGGCGAACTAGGTGGTCAGCTGCGGGTGGGGGCGCCAAAAAGCAGTGCCCTGGCTCGGCAGGGAGGAGCTGCCTTCCGGAGGCACCGGAAAGCCAGAGCGCCAGTGGTGAGCCCCAGCCATAGAGGAGCCAGCACGGCGCCGAGGGGCAGCAACCCTGCAAAAGCGGCAGTGCCTCTAGTGGGGAGCAGCAGCACCCCCACCCCTCCTGCGGCCCGGCACACCCCCCCCCCCCGGGGGCTCCTGCAGGCTGCAGCAGATGCATGAGGGCAGCAGCCCCCAGCTCCCCCCTCACCGCACTCGGGCTCTGCAGCTCCCGGGCATGTGAGCCGCCGCTGCCCCTCCCAGAGCAGGCTCAGGGCCCTGCGCCCCAGCGGCAGCTCACACTCCCAGGAGCCGCAGAACCGAGCGCGGCAAGGGGGGAGCTGGGGGGCACACGGGAGCCGCCGCCCGCATGCATCCACTGCAGCCTGCAGGAGCCCTGGGGGGGGCGCGCACCGGGCCGTAGCCTGGGCAGGAGGGGGCAGCTGCTCCCAGCTATCGGCGCTGCCGCTTTTGCAGGGTTGCTGCCATGCCGGCTCCTCCATGGCTGGGGCTCGCTGCCGCTGCGGGAGCTCTAGCTCTCCAGTGCCTCTGGAAGGCAGCGCCTCCCTGCTGAGCTGCTGCAGCGGCCCAAGCCCGGCAAAGCCAGTGAGTGGACTCTGGGTGGGAGCTGCCAGGGTGGGGTGGGGAGGGCTCGCGGGGGGTGGGGGGAGCTGTGCACCCTCCAGGGGAGTTCAGGGGACAGGGAACCTGGTCTGGGGAGCAGCCACTGGGCACGGCTGGCCCCTGGGGTCTATCAAGGCTTGTTGGGATTTGCCCCTCAATGAACCAATGTGCCGCGGGGGGGGAGAGGGAAGGGGGGGGGAATGGAAGTTTCGCCTAGGGCACAAAATATCCTTGCACCGGCCCTGCATCTGCCAGTGGCAGGACTGGGAGATGCAGAGAAGAAACTCACAGCCTGGTCCATCCTCTCTGCCCTCGGATCCCGAGCCCCGCAAGCCTCAAGGCAGGCTGTGGCTAGGACTCTGACGGCTTTAGTGTGGGAGGGACGTGGCTGAGATCTGGGGGGACACTGCATTTCCATTTCCTGTCTGGGGCAGGCTGGGCTGGAAAGGGCACAGACGGAGGGTCTTTGGGTGGAGTATAGGAATACATTTGGACCACAGGCACCAGATACACAGACTGCCTGGCCCAGCTTCTAAAGGACTCCTCCAAGAGTCCTTTAGCACGGAGACAATGAGGCAGCCGTCACAGCAGGGAGACAACAGTTCCTTTGGATGGGACAGGCAGAATAGAGAGGGGCCTCACTTTCCCTTCACCAGGAGCCAGCCGCTTTTGCCACGTAGCTGGCCAGGGGCTGCCTGCTGTTACTGTTTCAGTTCTCCTCTTTAATCCCTTCCTCTGTGCTGAAATTTTATCTCTGCCCTTTCTCCCCACTTCCTGGTGACCTGCAGCCTCCAGCAGACAATCCAGACTATAGGGAGCTCTCCATTTACAAGGACTTCCTGGAAAACTTCTTATCAAGCCAGCCAGCCAGCTCCAGAACACACCTGATAACTGCCTGCAGGAAGTGAACCAGCCCCTCCCCGGCTAGCTAGCCCCTCTCCCCAGCTCTGGGAGAGGCCCAGCAATCCTGATCTGCAGCAGCTCCTACTAGCTACCAAAGTTCCGTTTGAAGAACCAGTGTTGCTTGCATACTATTCGAGCCGATACTCGGAGAATGTGAAATGGTTGATTCTCAATGTGTCTTAAGGCAGAAGCTTCCTATCTGCTCAGCATAAACTGTGATAATGGAGACAAGAGTGCAGGAATGAAGGCTCTGTTAGGCTAGCCCTTCTGCTGAAGCAAAGCGCTTTCAGAGAAGAGCCTCACTGCCTACAGGAGGCACCAAGCAGACTTTCTACCCTCACCCAACCTGCTCATTCAGCTCTCAGTGGACTCACTAATCCTGGACCATTGCTTTGAAAAGCACCCCCAGCGTCACTGTTTCCCACACTCCAACTGTGGCAATTTGGAGAGTTCAGCTGGAATCCTTCAGGAACTTTCACCTGAGGCTAAGGCAGAAGTGACCCATCCTCCAGCCCCACACCAAAGCCTGTACAGACTGACACTGAAGTCCTTGCCTGGTCTCTGCCACTCATCAGTGCCCGAGGGCTCTCAGCAAGCCATGCCAAGGGCCCTGGGAGAGCCCCTGCCCAGAGGTGTTTGATCCACTTCAGTTCAGATGCTCTCATCAGCCTAACATGTGGTTGACACCTGGAGCAGATTTGCAAACAGGCTACACAGCCATAATCTGTCACTGCTGAGAGTTCAGAGAGCAGAGGGTCTGAGGAGGTGCTGGGGCATTTCCTTGCTTTTAGCAGCTGCTAAGTCTCTTGGCCACATCCAGCTGCCCTGCATCCTGATGGGGTCACTGCTAATGTTTGACAACTAAATCCCTAACTCCAGGGCCCCCATTAGCAAATGGAAACTTCAGCCAGATGCACTTCTGCAAGGGCTGCACAGGAATTGTCACCCAGCTGTAGTTCACTGCTATTGTGATCACGTGGAGGGGTTCACAAGCAGCTCTAGTGAGCAGGAGTTCCATACTCATTCCCTGCTACTAGACGGGCAGCCACCTTCAGCAGCAGGGGCAGAAGGGATGTGCCTAGCAAGGGATACTTTGGTCTTGGAGGTTTACTACAGATGGACAGACTGGGATCCACCGCAACAGTTTACAACATCACCTTTCCCCCATAACCCCTTTCACTCAGGGCTCTCCTGTGCTGCACAGCTGTACTGCACACCACCCCCCTTCCCAGAAGGTTAGTTCATTACTCCTATTTTACTGAAGAAACTGAGGCATGGTGAGGTAAGAGTGAGTCAGTGACAGGCCTCAGAGTAGGACCCAGAAGTTGTGACTCCCAGTATTCTGCTGACCACTAGACCATGCTTTGAGAGGAAATGAAGGGAGACAGGGTGTCCTTTTACTTCTGGGTGATGTACAAAGATGCTTGGAATTTTTTCTTCGCTCTTTGGAGAAGGAGATGACCTAGAACTTATCACCACTCTTCGGAGAGGTCAGACTAGATGATCCTGGTGGTCCCTTCTGGCCCTAATGTCTGAGAGGCCATTAACACAGAAAGACGATGACCACAGGGCACCAAGGTGCCCTGTACCCACAGAGAGGAAACCCTGGGGGCAATTTCAACTTTGCAGCTGCAGCAGAATGGGAAGGGATCTGCTTATCTTGGTTCCAAGCAAGAATGCAGTACTGGGATATTGTCTGCTTGGTACCAGAGGCAGAAAGTCTCACGTGAACTGATCCGAAAGTAATGGGGAGGGAGGAGTCAGGGCTTGGCACATACCAATGAGGATTCAGAGTCATCATCTTTCCACTAAAGGCTACAAAGCCTCTTAGTGCTTTGGCCTGACAGACCTACCTTGGGGGCACCCGAATACCATGGGGGATAGCACAGTGCTAGCTGAGGGGTTCCGTGGGGGATAGCATGGTGCTGGTGCCTTAGTATGAGTTAGAGGAATCGGGTGGTTTTAAACATTGGCAGATACAAAGGAGCTCCTTGCAGAGGTGCTTGGTCAGCGAGAGTCATGTGCGGGATAAGAAGTTAAAAAGGTGGTTCAATTACCTGGCCAGTTCCTGGCTTTTAAGGGTTTAACTGGGCAGGTTGGCACCTACGCAATGAAGATCTCCATTCTGATAAGCCATCTATGGCTCAAAGTTCAAACAGAATCTTGGTGTGATGAGCCAGAGATGTGTGTCAGGGCAGAGATCTTCTCTGCCCAGGCCCAGAACCCCACAACACACACATTAACAACCCCTGCTTGAGATGGGGGAGCAGTCACAGGCAGGCAGGGTGTGGAAATGAAGGGGACGCTCAGTTGTCCAGGGATACAGGAGAGGTTTGGAGGGCCACCTATGCCACCCCTACTCACATTCTCCTCATTCAGTCTCCTCCCAGACAACGCCCTATGAATCCAGATGTATTTCTCCACCCTGGTCTGATAAACCACCTCTCATCAGCCTGCTCAGGGCATCAGAACTGAAACACCAACAGTGACTGAACACAACCAACCTTTTGCCTGTGTTCAAAAGTCCTGAGTTATCTGGCTGAGATGTACAATCCCTATGGGGCTAGGAAGGAGGATGGCTTCATTTAATCCCTTTTATGTGAAGAAAGAGGAGCTGACTGCAGCCTGGGAGTGAAGGGAATCCAGGAGAAACAACTCTGGCCCAGTACTCACCTGGTGCCCCCAAAGAGGATGATCTTGTCCCCCACTCTACAGCAGCACTGCCTGCGGCGAGGGCATGGCCCTTTCCCCTTGGGGTCGATCTTCTTCCAGGAAAAAGATACTGAGGAAAAACCCACAAGTCTGTCATTGGAACAGGAGAGCAGACAAACCCCGAATAGCCCGAGTTACAGATATTTACAAGCCCAAGTCTTAGGCAGACTACCAAGTGTTACACAATACAGTGCATCAAACACAGGGACCTGCCAGGCTAGTCCCAGAATTCTACCAGATGTGAAGAGCAGCCTCCCCATGTCCCCTCCCACCACGAAGAGAGGAGCATTCCTCTGCAGACACAGCATTCAGAAGGCCTTTATTCCAAGTGCAGAGGGAAGGTTCTCATTGAGCTCAAATACAATTTGTGGGAGTCAGCGCAGTGTGACAGGCGTTGTGGAGTCTCTTGAGGTTACCCCATCAGGGTCACGTACATGCTCTCCACCAGTAATTGACCTGAGGGAGATCTGAGCCCATCCACCCAGCCTGCCAAACTCACCTCTGGTAATTCAGCCAGGAAAACAACTTTCAGCCCCTTCCCCCTCCCATGTGAAGCAACAGAATGCTATATCCAGCAGAAACAAAGCCAGTCTCTCTACACAAGCCCAAGCTGTTTAGGTTCAGAACTGCAGGGATGAGCTTGGTTCAGATTTGCCAGAGAAAGAAATGGGAGTGGGAACATGACCATGAGCAAGAGACCAGCCAGCATCCCTTCCCCATCAGTTATTCTCCTGAAACACAACTCTTCAGTGTCTTCTCTTGAAGGGTGCACATGGATGCAGTGCCACCTGCTGACAGCTGCACTAAGTGCAGAGCCGTTCCCAAAGAGTGACGCGTATGCCCATTTGAAGAGAGGGCAGCTGTGACAAGGGACTGCTGAATGGGAGACTGAAGGCTGCAGAGTCCCCATTTAACGGAGGATAGCAAGGACAAACAGCTTTGAATGGATGTTTTGCTGGGGCTCCTGAAAATGTCAAACCATTCAGGAAATTGCAGGTATTAACCCTGTTCAGCAGCACACCCATTAGCCCACAGATCTGTCTCTGAAGAAAGCAGATTACTATCCCCCAGACAAGCACTTTGCACTTCTATAGGCCTTCAAGCGCTACAAGCACTTAGCAAATATTAATCCAGCCTCACAACACCCCAGGAGGTAGGACAGCATCATCCTTTCTACAGATGGGGGACCTGAGAGACACAGGATCTCCCCCATGTTCCACACTCTCCAGTGGAACCCTAGCCTACCCACCATTTTTCCTTCTCCTCCTCGCTGAAGTTTCCTGCTTTAGATAATCTCGTTCCTGGACATAGTGCAGCGTATTGCCACAGAGGGTGAATCGGACTCCTCTTTTCTGGCTAAAAGAGGATGTCTGCATTAGTTTGCTCTCATTTGTTCCTGGCAAAGAGATTTGAAGCCAGCACTATGGAAAAGTCACAAGCTGATTTACACCAGTAATGTCAAAGCACAGCATTTCACTGCCAGATCGTTGATAGTGTAGATCTGTGTCTTTGGGTGGGGGTATTCACAAGCTCTCTGGGGCCTGGACAGTGTCCAGGATGGGCGTATTGCATCCAGCATAAGGGGGCCCTGATCACAACCAACGACCTTGGGCACTACCACATTACAAATAAAGTGAGAAAAGTTTGAGTCTAAATACCTGGATCAAATTTCCAGAGATCATGGAAGTGTCTGTTCAAACGTGCGTTGTAGCCACCAAATATATATAACTCCCCATTGTAGCCAACTGCAGGGAGCAAGGAGAAACATCAGCACACGCAGGACAGAACCAAGCTTGTACCAGCCTCCCAACAGCCACAAATACAAAGGAAAGAGGTCCTAGTTACTTCTCTTCCAACATGCCCTCTTCACATTTGAGGCAGCATGCGCAGTTGGGATTACATCATGCTTCTGCTTTCCTGCAGGACACGGGTCATTGTGCATCCCCTGCCATCCCCCCTTCTACCCAGAGAACTAGAGACAGCTTTCACTCTCCGAGCAGGCCAGGAAGGCTGTGCACACCTCTCCTCCTTCCCATTTGTCCTCACTAAGCCCTCCCACTCCCCTTGTTCCCTGGAGTGAGACAACTCACATGCCGAGTGGCTCCTCCTGCCTTCAGGGAGCAATGGAGTAGGAGGGGAGTCCAGCCAAGAGTTTGTTTCAGTGTCAAACACTTTAATTCGGTTACAGTAGATCTCGTTGTTGGAGTGAAAAGGCCCAAAGCGATCTGCTCTGCCACCAAATACGTACATCTTTGTCCCAATGATAGTGGCCGAGTGGAAGTCTCTCCAGCGAGCTGGTGTGCCCTGGAACAACACAGGCTGCTAGTAAGTAAAGCCAGTGAAAATTACAGATTACCCCGGGAGAGGATATAACTGGGTCTGGGTGGCCAAGTTCAGAGATGAGCAGTCAGCCTGCAGAGAACTTACGCTCCTGCAGGATCCAACCAAGTGAGACAGAAGCTACACAGCAGGTATATGCAAGATCCCTGAAGGGTAACGGAGGTGAAGGGTTCTACAGGGGCCAAAGGGATAAACAGACACTGACCTTTGCTGGGATTAGAGTCCACATCATGCTGCTGGTATCCAACTTGTGGATGTCATTTGAGAAGCAGTCAGCCTGGAAGAGAGCCCAATTACCCAACTGTTAGGCAGACCAGGACCTCATGGCCTTCAGGACACTAGCATGGCCTAGAGACCTGAAATATCCTCTGGAAGCTGGAAGTCCACTGACTCGCGTCTGATGTAAAACTCATTCGATGCACAGGATGGACAGTCTCTGGGAATGAGGCAGCTGCCCAGGATTTCTTATCCCTGGCATTCAGCAGGTGGACCCAGGCCTTGTTTACTGGACATCGTCCACAGCCCACACTGGATTTGGAATAACTATTAATTGCCTCCTGGGCTTTTCTCTGGTGCTCACTGTAATATCAGAGTGCTTTGCAAACCAGCGTCTCCAGTCACTAGTTGCCCAACTATTCACTACTTTTGGGTGCCCAGCTCGAAATGCCTAGTGCTAGATTTGTCAGAGATACTGAGCACCCACAGCTCCCACACAGTTCAAATGGCAGTTCTGAGTGCTCAGCCCTTCTGAAAGTCAGGTCCGCACTGCCTGTGAAAATCCTAGTGTGAGCCGTATGTCCATTGCCACATGGGAAGTCTGTGGCAAAGCCTGTTCCTCCTGGGTCCCAGACCAGTTCCTGAACTACAAGGCTATCCTAGCTCTTCCTGCAACTCCATAGCTCATTCAGTACCACGTTCTAACTTTTGCTACAAGTGAGGCAAGGATTTTAAGACAACAGCCTCATTCACTGTTCATCCTGAGCAATGAGGAGGAAAAGTTCCTGCAGACAAGAGACAGTAAGTGATCACGTAGTTAGACTGCATCATAATGCACATGCACAAAGGGGCAGAACCAAAGTGGCCCAGGCAACTTTAGGAATTGCCAGCATGAATGTAAGTGCTTGACTTCATGACACTAATGGCCTTTGTATGTAATTTCCTAGGATTTTTATAAACAGAGACCCACAAGTTCCATGTGCAACTGAACTGACCGCTACACATAGGTCATTAGCCAGTTTGAATCCAGCATCATCAGATCCACTGCATAATCCTCTAGCTCAAATGGCTGGACTAACTCTGCTAGCAAGTAGCAGTAGCAAGCTGTTATCTAACTGGCCAGCCTTTACAGTGGGGGAAGAAAACACATTTGCTAGCATTACACATAGCCAAGCATACAGAGTTGGCATACTCCTTCTGAGCAGCAGCGTGTCGAAGGAACCAAGACTTGTGTCTATCATGAAATACCTGGTTGCTATTTCCAGTTCTGCCAGAAGTGAGCTCATGCAATCGCATCTGTAAAATGGGGGAGGGGCCAGGGGGAGAATCACACTTACCTGCCTCCAAGGGTAGAAGGATGAGAATTTGCTAAACAAGGACAGAACTACTGTTAGCCAAAACAAGACTTGAATACAATTGAGCAGGTCTCCTGGCTCCTAGACCAGCACAACTGCCCTTAGGTTAACAGTACTTCGATATTCTCCTGGGGAACTCGGCAAGGCTTGGGGCACGTCTGGGGCAGACGGAACGGTCAGAGAGTTAAGCAGCACAGAATAAGTTCTATTGCACAAATACAAATGGCAGTTTTCTATGGCTTGTATCTTGGCCAAATCTAGGTGGATTTTCACAGGGTCAGCAAAAGTAGCTTTCCCTTTGACCCTAGAGCAGATGTCAATTTAGAGACTTGGCTCCAAACCTTTGAGGTGCTAGATTTGTTCTCAAGAACAGGCTATTTGGTTTTGTTTATTTTTTCCCTGAAATATTCCACATGACGCACAGACCAAGCCTAAAACATTTCAGCTGTAACTTCTAAAGTTTGGCATAGTTATCAGGAACTAAAACCAGGGGATTATGCTGGAAAGTGTTCAGCACAGTGCCGGTGGAACATTTTTAGTAGTGGGGGTGCTGAAAGCCAGCCGCCTTACCCCTGTTCTCCCCCCCCCCCCCCCACTGAGGCTGGGAGCAGGGTTGTGTCTCTGGGAGGGGGAGACCTGGACAGGGGTAAGGGGGCCGAGGCCACAGGTGGGGGCAGCCATGAGGCCAGGAGCGCAGGAGCGGAGCCCTGGGCAGGGGCCAGTAGCCGGGACCCCACGTGCAGGGCCAAGAGCAGAGTCCCGGCCATGGGACCAGGCCCCGGGAGTGGAGCCCTGGGAGCAGGGCTACTGCCGAGTGGGGGGGCCAGGCATGGGGCCAGCAGCTAGGGAGCAGGGCCGGCGGCCAGGGCCCTAGGAGCAGAGCCCCCAGTGCAGGGTCATGAGTGGGGCAGGCCCCAGGAGCGAGGCCAGGCACCGTGCCCCAGACATGGGGCCAGTGGCTGGGGAGTGGGGCCAGCGGCTGGGACCCGAGCCCCAGTGAGGTGAAGTAATGGGTTGGGGAGAGGAGTGCGGGTGGAGGGCTGGGACCAGGGCATAGGCACAGGAAGCACCCCCAGGTTTTACGCATGGAGCCAGCGGCTGGGGAATGGGGCGCAGGGCCAGCAGCCCTGCATAAAACTTGGGGGTGCTGCAGCACACCCCTACTTCCTGCGCCTATGGGTTCAGAAGTCTTAGATACGGGTGTTCCTCTCTTGTGCTGATAATAGTATTCTGGTTACCAGGACAAGCTGTTAGAGAGTAGGGTACCTCAGGTGTTGTCAGACTTCGACAGACAGACAGACAGACACCACCTACCAGCTGCTCATAGCCTCCGAAGATATACATGGTCTTTCCGAGGACACAAGCCGAGTGCCCATCTCTTGCTCCTGGGACCATTCCAGAGACCTTGGGCGTGAACCACTTGTGAGTGTCTAAAATACAGAGACCATGGATGTTAAGAGCAGACACCAAACAGCAGGCTCGGGGATGGGAGACTGAATGCGAACAGTTCTTGAGAAGACATTCTTCCAAGGAAATAAAGGCCACCACGTCCCAAAGGAGGAAGCCATCCCCTTCCCCCTACGTCCATGCCAAAGACTGGAAAAGTTGATATTGCACATGGGCCATCTGCCTTGAGTGCTGGTGGGAAGCTCTCCAAGGCCAGGCCACCTGCCAGGGCCCCCACAAACAAGGGCCTTGTGGGACCTAAATTCTGTGGCAAGGCCTACTGATTCCTGTGACAGTGATGCTGAATTCTGCAGCCATTCCGAATGTGTTTTTAACAAACCTGCGTACCCCCAAACAGCACAGTACTCTTGAGGGGGCTTTAATTTTCTATCGATGTAAAGCTCATTTGAGCTGCTCCTCAATTGTGCAGTTGCATATTTTCAATCACCAGCCTGCACAGAACTTTGTAGTGACAGTAAGCGTGGGGGCAGCATTTGAGATGCTGGCTGCCTTAGATGGCTGAAGTATGCAGCACTCTAGATCCTGTTCAGAGGGTCAAAGGCATTTCCCACTTGCTTGCATCAGTGGATTTACTTCAAGAGCAAGGGAGCCCTTCTCTCTGAATTATCTGCTCTTTCCATCATTACAGTACGTGTCCCACTCCTGTTCACCCTTCCTCACCCGCACCTTTTCCCATCTTGCCTGCCCTTCTGTTCTCCTTTCCCACAAGTCCACCTGCCTCAGTCATTATATTCAGCTCTCTCTCTGTGAAGCGCTCCTTGGTCTGCAAGCTTTGGGGACGGACTCCATTCAGGGGCGTTTCCATGCCCAGTTAAAAGCAGTCTCCATGCAGGACAATGTGAAATAGAGCCAGTGAGAGTCACGGCCAAGCTCATGTGGGCACCTGTCCCGGGACCCCAGTGACAAGCACAGATAAGCCCTGGAGCAGCAGGAGATCCCCTCAGTGCTGCTAGCAGCCAGCAGCAGTGCTTATTTCAGGAAGTGGCAAAATTGGGAACTGCTCAACATTCTCCAAGAGACAAGAACTTCTCTGAACTTGGCCTCCAGCCAAGTATCTGCCCAGACTCCAGCTGGAGCTGAATGAAGGGGCCTGCTGGAAGGTGAGTGTAAGCAACAGGGAGAAAGGGAAAGCGAGCACTGCTCCCACCAGAATTCCTGCCACGCTTGGGACCACTTCCAAAGCCAGTCATGCGCTATCATAAAACGCCCAGCCAAGAGCAATATCAGAAATCAGAGATAGAGACACCTAGGACACCTGATCTAGTCCACACCTGCACCCCCCACTCGTCAGTGCAGGCCTGTACCCTGCAGCAGTCCCCAGGGCTTTGTCCAATCTGAAGTGACTCACTCAATGGGGCTTCCACCACTTCCTTCGCGTGAAGCAGGATTAGCAGCGCCCGCTTTCCAGGCTTGCAGAGGAACTGGCACATGTGCATGGAAGGCTGGGCAGGGTTTTGGACTAGGGCAGAAGCCCGGGGCCTTTCCATCAGTTTTCACTTAACACTACTGCTAAATTGCTTTAGCAGGCAGCTGCCTCAGGCCCTTTGTGTCTGCGATGGTTTGCTCGGGCTGTCCTCTCCAGCTGGACTTGTCAGAAGAGAGAGAGCTCCAACAGCAGCCTGAGGAAAGAGCCCATGCAGCAGGCCAGTCCCTCCCGACCTCAAAAGGGGCAAGCAACTAATATCCCTCTAACTTCACCCCCAAGAGCCCATTTCTCTTCAGTCCGTGAATCCCACTTGCCTCCACATCCCCTTTGCCATTCTCCTGAAATCCCTCTTCACCTATTCCCTGATGCCCTAGTTCTGATCTGCCCTAGCAGCTGCGACAGTCACCCCACACCCATCAAGTCCACTCAGACCCCTTCATTGCTTCCTCACTGTGCTGACGCGCCTCCTCCTTACCTTCCAGGCTCCACCCCACTCTGACTAGGCCTGCTTACAGCCGCTCCCACTCCTACTCACTACAATGTCTTTATCCTCTTCCTGCCTTTGTCTTTGCTCCCCCATGGCACTAAGGGCTACACAGAAGAGCAGCTTCCCTCTCCTGGAGCATCCACACTCTTCAAGAGCTCACTTGCCCTCTAACTTCTCCCAGCAATAGTTATGCAGAGTTGTTTGTCGCAAGAAGGGAGAACTGCGATTTTAGTTAAGACAAAAGGGAACTCAAAGCATTCAAGACTCTAATTAATTCTAATTTCTCATTAGAAAAGAGCTAAATAGCTGTCGTTTCTAGTCCACAGAGTCAAACATGCGACTATATCCAATGCTGCTAAGCTAGCCACATGCTCCCAATAAAAGGCAGTTTCTCAGCCCTTCGCAGTGTTTCTCTGGAGAGCAAACTGCAGCCATCACTTCATGGGGACACCTAATGGGGGAGCACAACACTACTGCCATGAAACCATGGGGGAGGGAGAAGGCGTCTCCGACGGCACTCTAGGTGGGGAAGGGCGAAAAGCTGGCACTTACTGACATCAAAGGCGTAGAGTACATTGCAGGCTCCCTCAGTGTCGTTACGGCCTCCCCATATGTAGATGGTATCGTCAATCAGCACTGCTGAGTGCCCATACCTCATATAGGGTACCTCCCTCACGTGGTCCCGGCTGTTTGTCCACACCGGCGGCAGCTTGGTCCAGCGCAGAGACACTGAAAGCAGAAGCCCCAGATTTTGTTACCTTGTTGGCTTGCCCAGTTCACACCAGATGTCAAGCTGCCATGCAGGTGAACACATGGAGAGTGCAGCACGTGCATTGAGTGAATGCATATATGTGGACAGAACCACTTGCAGTTATTCTGCAGCTCATTGTGGGCGTACTCCGGTAAGCAAGTAAAAAAGCTTTAACTGAATTTGAATAGCAGTAGCTATAGATCACACTAACATGAAATTCTCTGTAGATATTGGTGGGTCTGCTGGCCCACCGGGGAGTACAGGGAGCAACCGAGGACGTTGCAGAGAAGCGGAGCGATTTCTCTGCATCAGATTTCAACATGCAGGGTGTCAGAGGAGACTACTCCAGCCAATTCTATTCAGGTACTAGGCGGGTGGCACTGTCAGACAGATGTCAGAGAGTAAGGTCTGGAGAGACTGATGAGTTGAAGAACAGCATAGCCCCTCGGATCAGATGGTATAGACAAGGATTCTGAAGGAACTTAAGAATTAAGTTACTGTACTTAAGTTTAGGGGTGTTCCTGGGAATTAGACCAGTGAACCTAGCCTCAGTAACAGGTAAATTAGGCGAAATTATTAGATATAGAATTACCATGAGCAGGAAGAGGGGGAGAGGAGTGACATGGCAACATATGGATTCTTTAGATAAGTCAAGGCTAGAGACATTTGCAATGAACCTCAGATGGACCCAACAAAGCTAGGTGAATGGGCAGCATAAAATTCACTGAAGGTAAATGCAAGGTAATAGTCATTGGAAGGAATAATATGAACTACTCATGGACATTACTGGTTCTAAGTTGTGGGCCGCTCAAAATCTCTATGCTATGTGCAGCAACCAGAAGAGCAGACAAGATGTTAGGATGCATAAGGAAAGAAACAGAAAGTAACACGGAGATTATAATGCCACTGTATAAATCAATGGCACATCCTACCATCTCCTGGCATAGTGTTTTCAGTTCTGTTCTCAGTGGAGGGGCGGGGAGGTTAGACACTGATAAGGAGAGTGATTAGAGGCACAAACACTTCCACATGAAGAGAGATTCCTAAGATTGGGATTGTTTAGAAAGGAGGCTAATAATGAGCAAGATGTGACGACATCCTGAACAACAAATGGCATAGGAAAAAGCAGCGCCTGGTTTCCTATCTACCTTTTCATAATTAGAGGAAAACAAGGGGACATTCAGTGAAATTGCAAGACAACAAAGCAATGGATTTAGAAAATTGATACAAGGAAATATTTTTACGTAACACCCACTTAGCCTGTGGCACTCATTGCCACAAGGGATCACTGAGGTCAAGAGCTGAGCAGGAGTTAAAAAACAGACACGTACACCGCTACCTTGATATAACGTGACCCGATATAACACGGTAAAGCAGCACTCCGGGGGGCGGGGCTGCGCACTCCGGTGAATCAAAGCAAATTCGATACAACGCGGTAAGATTTGTTGGCTCCTGAGGACAGCGTTCTATCGAGGTAGAGGTGTATATGAATAATGAGAACATCTATATTCCATTAGACAGGATAAAAGGGTTTGGGTTTTTATATAGAAAGAGTTAAGAACCTCTTGCTTCAGGGCATAAGCGAACTACTAGCAGATGGCCTTAGCAGCAGCTTCCCTACATACATGTTATTCCATCAGCATTCATTAGATTGTTTCTTGCACCACCCAGTACTGGCCAATGTCAGACATCATATTGACTCAATGCACCACTGGTCTGGAAGTTCCTATGCTCTTGATTAGACTCTGTTTACAGGCTTGAGGACATCTCTATGGGTGCTCATCCTCACCTAAAAGGTCTTCTCGCCACTAACCCACTTAGGTCAGCGACTGGAAGTTTCCTGCTTCTAATAAACCATCAGTTGGCTAATACACCCCATGCTTGTCCCAAGATGAAGGCAGGTAACTCCTCTGAGCTGTTGAATGGTACAGAAGACAAGTAAGACTTCAGAGAGAAGAGCAAGTTGCCAGTAACCAGAAATAAGGGAGAAGCAGGCCAAACTGTTAAAGTAGTAAAGTGGGAGCCTGAAATACATTCCTCAGCCTGCAGATCACTGTAGGACCTCCAGCAAATTACTGCCTACTTGGTTTCCCTAACTGCAAGATGTGCTATGAGGATTTATAGATGGGTAAAGCAGGGGCACTATAAGTTGTTCAGAGACCTCAAAGACTGCCTAGCAGACACTTCCCCTCCCATTTGCTGCTGCCCAAGCCACTTCTC
This sequence comes from Trachemys scripta elegans, assembly GCF_013100865.1. Lineage (NCBI taxonomy): Eukaryota > Metazoa > Chordata > Testudines > Emydidae > Trachemys > Trachemys scripta. Next base: position 3,845,774 of record NC_048300.1, on the reverse strand, counting down.
CCCTTTACAGTCACACAGGCAACTATAACTGCCTCATGGAAGAGTAACTTCAGGGATGTATTTAGATACGTTTAGTAGCGTTTAATGTTTGTTTTCAAACTGCTCGTTTGTCTCTGCCTTTGCTCTTCATTTTGTCATCCCCTCCCTTCAGTTCAGTTTCTCTGCAAAAGAAAGAGCCAGCACCATGGTAACAGTCAGCTCCTCATTGATCCGATCACTTTGGGAACCTTTGTGGTGAAGTGCTTTGAGATCCTTGGATCAAGAGGTACAATTGCCCCCAATGCCCTGACATGCCTCAACCTTGAGTTCCTGATACATCCACAACTCTGTCCTGTGGGCAACTGCACCTTTGGCCACTTTGGGCTCACAAAGGCATCCCCCTGTGCTAGCCCTGAAGGTGGAGATGAAGCCCTGCACCTACAGATGTGTTTTATAGGGGAGAAGATTGCAGTTCACAAGGATCAGTGCTCTCCACGCTAAGGAGCAGTGGTGCATTTGTCTCACATTTGGCCTACATACTGTAGACACCTTCAAGAGAAATGAGAGTTTGACAATGTAACCTGACAACTGAGGCATGAGAATTCCAGCCTCTGCCAGCCCATGGCAGCCGCAAGGATGTAGCGCTCTTACCTGCATTAAATACGTGGACATCAATCTGCCGCAGAGTCTCATAGTCTTCACCAGAACAATACCCGCCAAAGGAATACACTTTATGGCCAACAGCCACTGCAGCGTGGTTCACTCTCCGAGGCCCACCTTCCAAGTGCACAGTCCACCGTAACATTCCCTTCTGTGAATGATCTATCCTTCAAAGCTAGAGGGCGCTACAGCCTCATGCCCATACGGTCGCCACCATGCTGGGCTGAAGCCACTTAATTCTGCAACAGAGACAGAATGCAATGCTCAGAAGATAGATCCCCACTCTCAATGTCTCCCCATGCTCCCTGTATGCCAGCTACGAAGGAAACACTGCTCTCAAGCCAACAGCTTTCCCACCGGAGAAGATTTTAAATATCTGTTTAGAACATGCATACAAAGGGTCTTCCCACCCTTGTTTGGTATGGGGGTATTTGCAACTATGTCCCCTGTATCTACTATGAGGGAATCTTAAAGGGAGCCTGCAGGCCAGCCACTTCTGAAGGAAGGAACCTGGGGCAGGATGCGGCCATTTCAGACACTACAGAATGTGGCGAAAGCAGGAAAGTTCATCACATCAGCCTCAGTGACACCAGAGATCTAAATGGCTCAGGGGATGCAGAACCTTTTCTCTGTGGTCCCTAGTCCAAAACCAGGATACCAACCAACGTGAGGTCTCCCACAAGTACCGGGCCCAATCCACAATATGTGCTGGATGGTTCCACTAAAGATTACATTGCCCAAGGAAGTAACAGTGCATGCTGGTGGCAAAGTTTATTTCCCCAACTTTCTCCTCTTAGTCAGTGCATCTTGAAGCCTGCCCAGAACAGACTGCATGCCTCTGTCACTACAGCACCTTCTTCCCCTTACCTGCAGCACACAAAGTGAGTAGCACAGTATGTACAAATTAGTCACCAAGAGGCAGAAAATGCTTCACCACACGATGCATTGTGTATTGTTCATAATCTCTTGGGCTCACAAGGTGTTTTAAGTTATGTATTTGCCAGACTGGCAGTCCCTTCCCTCTCCTGATCACAGTGCAGCAGGAGACACTCAAGGAGCAGAGAAGCCCCATGGCAGGACCTTGCCCAACCTGTGAACATTTGGAATTTCTGATGGTATCTTGATTAGCTCATATTTTCACTCACACTGAGCCCAAGGCTACGATAGGGGGGAAAAGGAAGGCAGGGGAGAAAGAGGGGTTTACAGATAGCCTTTGCTTCCATTTTCTGACCAGCTAAGAGAACCACAATAAGTTAAAGCAGCAGCACATGGTCCTTCTATGGCAAGTCAAAGAATGCTATGCATTTGTACAGCACACGTCAGAAGTGTTTGGCAAACCCCCAAGAAGCGCGCACACAGGCAATTTTTCCGTTCACTTTATTTTTTCCTCTTCAAATTGAGCAAACGCACCAGCTCTTAACCTAGGCATTTATATGGTCCCTATCACCATCATAGGCGAGTATTGCATTGTTTATTCTCAACACCCCGTGAAGTAGGAAAGTGGAACTATCCCCGTGTTATGACCAGGGAACGGAGGCTCTGGGCAAGCTATTTAACCTTTTTAAGTCACAGGTATTGTGTGGCAGTTTGAGGACTGAAACAGGCTAGGTTTCCAACTTCAGCCACTTTTGTAGCCCTGTTCAATAGTGACTAGAAACCCTACTTCCACCCCAGTCTGTCTTAACACAAGCGAGGCAGAAGGGACTCTGCTTGAGGGTGACTTTTGAAGTTTAGCAAGAGAAAGCACAGAAAGTTTCAGCCACAAGATGTTTTCAGAAAGTTTGAGCAGTAAGTTACATTGGAAACTGCTTCATAACCTTAAGCACAGTGGAAGCTGCCAGTCAACTATTACACAAAGGCACAAGAACGCTACACAAGAAAAGCAAGAGAAGCAATAACCACCACCATTAAACAACACCAATAGTAGTTAGAGACTTCAGCTATTTTTATCTTCCCAACATGATCACTGGCAACTTTGACCTCCAGAAGTTAACGAGCCAACAGAATTCACTCCAGAGTATTTCCCCAGCAGAGCTAGGGTGACAAGATGTCCCGATTTTATAGGGACAGTCCCGATTTTTGGGTCTTTTTCTTATATAGGCTCCTATTGCCCCCCCCCCCCATCCCCTGTCCTGATTTTTCACAATTGCTGTCTGGTCACTCTAAACAGAGCAGAAGTCAGAGAACTAGTTCTCCACCCGAACCCAAGCTGTAGGCAACACTCGAAGCTCTAGGCAACACTCCAACCCACTTTTGGAACAATTCCAAACTTCAGCTACATCAATAGTTTTTCTTCTCACCAGCCAACTCCTGTTGTATAAGCTCCTCACAAAAGCTACAGAACATCCCTCAGGAAGGTGCCATGGTGATTGCTAGGGTCACCGTTAGACTAGTTGGTAATTTCAAGTCTAGCCATTCAACAGTCACAGAGCTGAGAGTGGCTTACCCTACTTCCTAGGGGACTGACAGCCACATCACAATTGGATTGACCTTATTAGAAGCCAAGGATTTAACAGGTCAGTTGCTGCAGGACATGCACCCATAACCACATTGTGCCTGGCTGAAGGGAGGACACCTCATGTCTCCCTGCTGCTGGGAGCAGGCTTTTGCATCTCTCTCAGCTGAGCAGAAGAAAGGTGGAAAAAGAGACGTTCCAAAAGCATGGAAATCTGAATTCTCCCATTGGATATCATAGCCTGGTTGACATGCAAGGCAGGGACCCACTTGTTAGCAACAAACATGCAAACCTCCTCTCCGGAGGTACTTCAGAACCTTCTCCTTGCAACTTGATCCGAGTTGGGCTGAGGTTGGACAGACTCCATGGAGCCATCTGAGTTAGCCGAGTACATGGGGATGGGGAGCACACTTTCTGCTTTAAGAACTCTTCGGCTCCCCACCCCCCCGCCCCAAACTGACCCACCACCAAAGCAGCCGCTTCAAGCTTCTCAGTCAGTTGGTAGCCTCCTTTCAATGAGGAAGAGTCAGTGTTTAGTATTAAAAGCATAGAGTCTGGGTTCGCACTTATGCAGAGACATGATGTCTGGAGCTGTAGAAAGAAGAGCCTCAAACTCAACTGTCTCTGGTTTCAGTAATCTAGTGATAATTTCATGGGAGAGCACAGTGAATGATTTCACACAGCCCAAAATCTTCACAAAGCAACCGTGAGCAGAGCACGTTCCACAGAACATGTAACGCTACAGTTAAACCAGGGTTTGCCAGCAGGCAGGATTCAGTGAAAAAGCACAGGTAAGTTAAACACACACACACACACACACACACACACACACACACAGAGAGTCAGAGCAGACATTCCCACTCAGGCTGCAGCCCAGGCTTCAAAACCTGGGCTCCAGACTGAGCCTGAACGGCTACACTGCTATTTTCAGCCCTTCAGCAAATGCACAAACCAGCGAACCCGGGTTCTGAGACTTGGTGCCAAGGGGTTTTGGGTGTAGGGGGGCAGAGTAGATGGACCTTACTTGTACTTGTGCGCAAAGAGGCTTCGCCTCTCACATTTCTCCTCTTTTCCCTCTAAAAAGTAAGGTAAATGCAAGAGAGGTAGATAACCTAGACACACAAGCCTGCCACAGCACATGTGCTGCAGCCAATGGATGTATGAAAACTATGCCCTTACAGAGACCATATTAGGCTGCAAGTGAAGCTACTGAACTCTCCTCAGCCTGCCTGGCACGTTGTACAGTAGCAAAGGCAGAAAGAGGATGGTTTCTGGAACTGCATTTGACAGCCCAATATGTTCTCCATACACCCACAGTCCTAAAGCTTGTTGTTTTGTTAAGCATAGCTGATTGGTAATGGATTCTTAAAGCCATATTTAGCAGTAAGCACCAATCTACAGCATTTGTTAATTCTTTATCCCTTACAAGGCCATAGCAAGTCTTGCTCTTGCCTGTAAAGTTTGATATTTTGTCAAGTTTGTTAATCATTCAACACACAGTTGCACTCTGAACCTTTTAGCACGATGAAATTTATGGCATTTTAAAAGTTGGTTCTATTGCGGATGCAGCAGCTTTCAGTAGAAGAACATTTTCAGTCTTTTAGAGTCTTTTAAAAAAGTTTACGTAGTGGGTGATGTTTGGGAGCGTTCTGTCCCTGACAGACCCAATCAGGGAGTAGAATTAGGCTACTACAAACTGCTTTTGAAAATCCCACATTCACTATTTTTACCCGAAGCCCTAACTCACCCTGATGCAAGTTACAAGTCACACAGGCCAAAGTTTTCAAACACATCCCTAAAAAGTAGAGACGTACATCAAAGCAAAGTCAATAAGAGTTGGGTGTTCATCGCCTTTGAAAAGAAATCAGGCTATTTGGATTACGTGACTAACTTTAAAAAACAGGAGTACTTGTGGCACCTTAGAGACTAACAAATTTATTAGAGCATAAGCTTTTGTGGGCTACAACCCACTTCTTCGGATGCTGTAGCCCACGAAAGCTTATGCTCTAATAAATTTGTTAGTCTCTAAGGTGCCACAAGTACTCCTGTTTTTTAAAGTTAGTCACGTAATCCAAATAGCCTGATTTCTTTTCAAAGGCGATGAACACCCAACTCTTATTGACTTTGCTTTGATGTACGTCTCTACTTTTTAGGGATGTGTTTGAAAACTTTGGCCTGTGTGACTTGTAACTTGCATCAGGGTGAGTTAGGGCTTCGGGTAAAAATAGTGAATGTGGGATTTTCAAAAGCAGTTTGTAGTAGCCTAATTCTACTCCCTGATTGGGTCTGTCAGGGACAGAACGCTCCCAAACATCACCCACTACGTAAACTTTTTTAAAAGACTCTAAAAGACTGAAAATGTTCTTCTACTGAAAGCTGCTGCATCCGCAATAGAACCAACTTTTAAAATGCCATAAATTTCATCGTGCTAAAAGGTTCAGAGTGCAACTGTGTGTTGAATGATTAACAAACTTGACAAAATATCAAACTTTACAGGCAAGAGCAAGACTTGCTATGGCCTTGTAA
>NC_048300.1:3780690-3826042 GCF_013100865.1 Trachemys scripta elegans | reverse complement strand
TGAGAGTGGTACGTGGGAGACTGCCTGTGTGTGCAGAGTGGCAGACCCTGCCTGTAAACTCCAGAAAGGACAGAACTTGATTTAATAAACATCTTACCAGAAAATAAGCCACGTAACTAAAGGTGCAACATTAGAGCTTAGTGGGGTGGGCTGACTGCCTCAGAGCATTGGTAATGAGCTGTAGAGCCTTCACCTGGAGGTGTCGTTTGACTCCTGAGCAGTTCAGCAAGTGTGAAAAGTGGATGTTTATTGTATAGATAAGATGGGAGGCGGGTTACAGACACAGTTATGCTTTGCACTAGTTTGCAGGCTCTTCAGGGCCAGGCCTGTCTCTTGCTATGGTTGTACAGCTCCTTGCACAATGGGGCCCTGAGCCTTGTTGGGTTCTTTAGTGACCGCTCTTTCAGCAGGGCCCAGAACTGCATTACTCACTCTAAACCTGTCAGCACGGATTGTGGCACACTGAGGGAGGGAGGAGGGGACGTTAAATCAAGACAGACCAAAAATCCTGACTTAGTCTTTTAATATATCTTATGATTTTGGAGATCTGACTTGCGATTCTTTGGGTTGGCAGTCCTGGGGAGCATAGCGAGGGTCTGTACAGGAGGATGGATGCAGAGGGAGACCATGTTTCTGCCCTAGGCTTTGCTGAAACTTGTGAGGATTTTGTTATGCACCCCAGATGCTGAGGCTGCACCTGCCGGACCCCCCTGTGGATAGCGAGGAGGAGGAGGAGGAGGACGGAGCTGCAGCTCAGAGCAGCCGAAGTTCAATCCCCATGGATCCAGGTAAGAGAATCCCCTTCCCTCTATTCTAGACTGAAGTGGCATTTGTTGGGGATAGAGAAAGAGGCAGCTCTCTCATGCTGGGCGTTGTATCAGCACCAGTACCTTGCTGCTTGGAGGTCGAGCAGAGCTCCCAGAGCCTGGCTGTTTGAAGGCTTTGGGCCAGGGCGCTATCTCTAGCAGCAGCAGCTGGTCTCATGCTCTGACTTTGTTTGGCTCTAGCACACGTGGAGTTGGTGAAAAGGACGATGGCTGGCGTGAAGCTCCCTACCCTGGGGATCCCTGCATGGGCCAGCGAGATCTCGGATGATCAGTGGACGGCTATGGTGCAGCGAACGCTGCAGGCCAGGCAGAGTCTCGGCACCTCTAGGCCGGAATGGAAATGAAGTGCAGAGCCAGGGTCAGGTCCCTATCAAGAGAGCTGAGTACAAAGTGCTACCCTGTGCACTTTAACCTCGGGTTATGTATGGGAGGCAGACCACCACCATCCTTCTCTGGACGGGTCAACGACCTCCCCCGGCGCTGAAGCGCTAAGATGCTCAGTTTGTCTCCCACTGAGGAAATCTGTTTCCTTGTCTCTTCCTGTCCCACTCCCGGCTGTTGGATAGTTTGTCAGTTATTGTGGTGTCCTCATGCTAGCCCAGTAGTAGTTCTCTGCCCCCAAGGAACTGGACTGCCTTCGTAACCTCCCAGGGCAGAGCGTTATTGTCTCTAGCCAGGTCTGTCTGTGAGGAACAACAGATCTGCACTAGGTGCCCGTGGATCACAGTGAGGGAAAGGGTATTTCCCTCCTCACCCATGCATGTGCTGCCCCCAAGTGCTGTAGAGGGCAAACAGCTGTGCTATACCATCTCACACACAGGAGTCTAGGGTGTTGTCTTTTCAAGAGATCCATTTTATTTAGTTCTGTACATACAGGGACATCTGTACAAAATCCAACACTTTCATACTATAATGCTCTACTGAAAATAAAGTACACCATATGTACATATGACCTGTAAGCAGTTTAATACTTGTGTCCAGGGGGTGACTGCATTGTTTAGTTTTGCTTTTCCCTCATGAAGGGAGGGGCTATGTGAGAAGTGGCAGAGGCAGCTCCAACTCTGTGCGAGTGGGGAGGGCACAGGCAGAATACTAGGAAATAAATGTTGTACAAAAGACAACGGCCTGGCAGACAGTTACCAAGGGCCGTGTCCTGGCTGTAATTCTGTCGGACGATAGTTCTGCAGAGGTGCTGCATGCACTCACCCCTTTCTCACACTGCCCCACCTTACACATATAGGACACGGGAATGAATAGGCAGCAAACAAAATTTAAAGTTAAAGTACTGAACACAACCTTCCCTGCCCCCCAAGAAGATTAAGAAGAGGGCTATGTATTCGGCTAAGTCATCCAGCACACAATGCTCCGTTCCTGTGCTGCAGGTACAACCCACCCAGGGAGTGGTGCTGTCCTGGTTAGACATGGAAAGTTTCACTGCTGCTTGCTTCAGGACAGGCACCAGAGCCCACCCCCAGGAAAATCCTAGCCTGAAATGCAGCTACAGCCTCCATCTCTTCTACAGCCAAACCACTTCTCTACAGCGTTCAGGCCATCTACTCCCGCAGCACTCTCCAGTGGGGCAGGACCTGCTCCCTGGAACCTTCTGGAGCAGTTCAGGGGCAGGCTGACAGGCAGCTTGCTAATGTGTGTTACAACCAAGGCCAAGCTGACTTCTTAGTTCTTCCCCTTCCATTCCCTCAGCCCAGTGCCCCTTTCTGCTCCACCAGTGTCATAAACGGCTCAGCCACCCATCCCCACAGACTCTTGCCTACCTTCCTTGCCCCTACTCCACTATAACAGCTGCTATGTAGCCAGTGGAGGTGCTGGGCCAGGTATGTGGTAAGTGTTAGCACCTGGCTCCATGCTAACACTCACACTCAAAGTAAGCAGTAACCTCCCCAATCTGATTCATGGATCCAGAAGAGACTTGAAGTAGCCCCCAGCGTGAAGCAGACAGGAGAGGCTGTTCTGTTCAGGGCTGGGAGAGACGAGAGAAAGATCTCCAAAGGATTAAAGAACCTACTATGTAAATTACCATCCCCTCCACCTCTTCTGGGGGAAGACAAGCACATCTAGCATGAGGGAATTCAAAAGAATGTGAATGAGCCAGGGCGTGGAAGGAATGACTTAGGAAAAAGCTAAATAGGGCAAGGGGGAGAGGAGATACCTGTGAAGGGTTTAAACAAGAGGAATATAACATGAGTTAGGGGTGGGAATTAAAAGTAGGAGCAATGGGGTGAAGTTAAGGAAGGAAAAACAGGCTGAAGGTCAGGAGTGCGAAGTAGGAGGCTAGAGCACTGTCTCCCAAGGGGAACCCTAGCAGACAGACACCCCAGAGCTGGAGCAGGGAATACCCTTAGACAGGCAGAGCAGACATGATACTCTAGGGTTTTCCCATTTGGAAATGCAGTTAGGGCTTTAGTGGGTTGGCCGGTGCTGTCAATCTGTTATGAGTGGGGCCAGTATTTGTTTAAAGGTTCAGCGAACCCACTCACGCCCTTTAAAAACTAGCCTCCCCAGGGCAACAATGGGGAGAGCTGTGATACAAAATCGAGTGCTCAGGAGAGAAACACCAAAACACTGCAGCACCCCGGCCAATAGCAGCCATAGATTACCTGCCAGGGTGAAGATTACCTACCTGGGCTATTGGCAAATACATTCCTAAGGATGAAATAGCATAACTAGTCCCTTCTATGCTACAAGAGAACGAACAGCTGCACAACAGACGCGAGAACTAGCCTCCTACATGGCCAGCGTACGGTGTGCCTTGATCAACACCTGCAGGAGCTACAGATTCCAAAATGCAGAGCAACAGAATGCTTCCAAACTTAAAGTGGCCCAAGACGCGCCTATCACTTTACTGCCAGCGGCTCACAGGAGCGAGGCTACCAGCACAAGCTTCCTGGACCCGACGGCTGGCGTAGCCATGGAGCAGCGGATGCCCCCGTGATATGGTAACGAACCGAGGCTAGCACAACTTGGGGTTGAGTATGCAGACACATGACAGAGCAGGGACACATGGGTCACGTGCCCCTGGAAGAGCATGTTAAATTCGGGCACTTCAGTACTCGAAATACAGTGACAAGTTTGAGGGAACTTAAGACGGGAGCAACAATGGTTGGAGGAAGTGACAATCTTTCCTCATTAGAGTTTGGCCAATAAAAACCATTAGATGGGGGAATCATGCTAACCGAAGAAGGGAGAGGGTAATTATTTGAGGGGGGTACAAAGGAATATGAGTAATAATGTGCTTACATTCAGAGACTGCAGAGCACTTCACCCAGAAAAGGATTAGCCCACCTTATGGTGGGAGTGGGAGAGAACAGACTGGGGAGATTCAGTTAAGTAAAGGAAAAGTTAAGGTAAATATCTGTTCTTGCCAAGCCAGATTATTAACTGGTAGAATCACCTCCCATCGAGGACAGTTACAATGCGACTGGAAAAGGCCCTTGAGAATTCACTGTAGTGAACAAACCTGCCCTGTGGATGGACTTGATTCAACCAACCGAGCCTCTCTCCGCTGTCATGGCTACGGGTCTCTGATGCACAGATGGAGCAGGGGTGGGTGTGGAGGATGGTCCGTGCACAGGGCCTTGGGCTGTGTGCAGAACCATGCGATGAGGAATCCCACCCAGACACTGAGCATTTGGGGGAGGCTTTGGTCCTGCGTCAGTAAGTAGCACGGAATGGAATGACTCCTGCCTGGAATGATGTGAAAATGGACTGGCTGGGCTCCCTTTGCAAACGCACACACAAAACAGCGTTAAAGGAAAAAGCAGGAGGATGTGACAATGCAATGAGATACGAGGTACAATGTAAAACCAAATCTACCCTGAAAGAATGAGAATGGCGTGGACAGGCACAGCTCACCATGTTCATTCCCTAGTTATACATTAGAACCAAGTGCATTTCTGGGTACCCCTGGGGTGGGGGGAATGGGGGCCAGGCCTCCCAGGGCAGCTCCCTAGCCCGTCAGAGCGCCTCTTGGCTTGAGGTGAGGAATTCTTCTGCTCTCTTGTGGGCCTCCAGGGCTTTTATAGTGTAGACGTCCTGAGGAAGCTCAGATTTCCGACGCAGCAAAACCTTCTCCTTCTTGATGTCTTTCAGCATCTAGAGACAAAGCCCACGGTCAGCGCTCAGCTTCAGGAGATGAACTAACCTCCCACCCAGCGAGAGTCCCAGGCCCTTCACTCTCACCCCGATCAACTTTGAGCGTCTCCCCTTTCCCCAGCCCAGAGGGAACAGAGGGGGCTCTTGCTCATGTGAGAAGAGACAACGGTGAGCAGTAACAGCAATGCTCCACCCAGCTGCCTATGATTAAGGAAGCCCTGCTTGCTGGGGAGGGATTCTGCCTACTACCCAGAGCCACATGCGGCTCTACCAAATTCATGGTCCATTCTGGTCTATTTCACAGTCATAGGATATTGAAAATTATAAATTTCATTCATTCATATTTAAATCTGAAATGTCACGGTGTTGTAATTGTAGGGTCCTGACCCAAACAAGAGATGTGGGGGGTCGCACGGTTATTGTACGGGGGGTTCACAGTACTGCTACCCTTACTGCGGCTGCTGGTGGTAGCGCTGCCTTCAGAGCTGGGCAGCTGGAGAGTGGCGGCTGCTGGCCGGAAGCCAGCTATGAATGCAGAGCGGCCGCCAGCAGCAGCGTAGAGATAAGGATGGCCTGGTAAGGTATTGCCACCCTTCTGCGCTGCTGTCTGCAGAGCTGGGCCCTCAGTCAGCAGCTGCCACTCTCCGGCCGCCCCGCTCTGAAGGCAGCAGCGCAGAAGTCAGGATGGCCTGGTATGGAATTGCCACCCTTCCTTCTGCGTTGCTGCTGGCAGGGCGCTGCCTTCAGAGCTGGTGCCAAGCCAACACCTGCTGCTCTCTGGTCGTCCAGCTCTGAAGGCAGCACAGAAGTAAGGTTGGCAATAGTACGACCCCCCTAAAATAATCTTGTGACCCCCTGCAACTCCCTTTTGGGTCAGGACCCCCAATTTGAGAAACACTGGTCTGCCCTGTGAAATCTGCATAGTATCGGGGTAAAAGCCCACAAAACACCAGATTTCATGGTCTGTGATGCGTTTTTCATGGGTGTGAATTTGGTAGGGCCCTAACTATAGATACACTCCTGGGCTCACATGTGACCTCAGCACGACTCAGAGAAGCTGGACGTTCATACGGAGTGCAAGACTATGCAGAAGTAGAACAGCCAATGCTACATGTTTGAGGGGCAATAAATCCTCCTCCTTCAGGGTTTAAGAATCTCTGACTCTCTCACCGCTTCCTACTGTGGAGTTTTTAACATTTCCTCTGAAGCATCTGGTGCTGGCCCCTGGATACTGGACTAGATGGACTCAGCTCTGATCCAGTCTGGCAATATCTCTGTTCAAATGGAGCCACCTATGGTGGAGGGACCTCCTCTGAGGAACTCTGCCCAGGGTGCTGGACCCTGACTCACCTGCACAGCCTCTGTCTCCACCGTTTTCTTCAGTAGCTGAATGTCCTCTGCAGTTGGGGTCTCTGTCTCCATGCAGTAAACCGGAGGCAAGGGTGGGGGAGCGTAATACATGGGGTACTGCAGACAATCCGAACAATCAGGGAGGTTAGTTCAGCACGCAGGCACACTGCACACCAGCACCAGAATCCCTCCTCTACCCCCATGTCTGAGAGGGCCCCCGGGGAATTTCACATGCTCCCAAAGCACCCTCTACACCTCAAGCCAGCACAGAGGGGTTAGACAGTAGTCCTCAGCCAGGGAGACTCCTGCCCTTCGCTGTTCCCACTCTGCCTGCTGAGCAGTGGTGGTGTGCCATTCACCTAGGCTGGCAGAGCAGGAGAATGCCAGCCACTGGCACACGCCCTACTCGATAACCAGGAACACACACAGGCTTTCCAGGGGACAGTTGCTCCTCCGGTATCAGATGGTCAATGCCACTGAAGTAAGAGGCCAGCTGGGAGATTGGAAGTATCTCCACTAGCTTGGCAACGTCCTCAGGTAACTTGTTGCACTTCATGACAACAATAGGGGACTGAGACACAGGCTGCCACTGGGGCTCCATGGCTGGCCAGGACCTTCTGCAAGGAGCCACCCAGTGATGCGTTCTGCTCTTTGCGGACCCAGGCAGTAGGCGTTTGAAACCCCAATGCTCCCCCGTCCATCCCATTCCGAGTGACATCATTACCTGGGGGTTCTGCCGGGCCAGCTCCTCAACCTTGTGCCACATCTCTTCTCGCTCCCTCAGCTTGAACCTCCCCCTGCCGAGAAAGGGAAGAAGTTAAACTCTAGAGAAAAGTGGCAGAGATGGAAATCCGCTGGGGGGCCTGGCGACAGCAGGAGACATGGGGGGAAGGGAGGAGGGGTGTCACTAATTTTGTCCCTTACAAAAAACCTATTTCTGGGTGGGGGTAACACCTGGAAACTGGGAGCACCTGGTGGCTGGAGGAGGATGCATTCCATTCAGTGCACCTGGGAAGATTTTGGGTGGGCACAGAGCGTGTCTGTCTTGGGGGGGGGGATCAGATTGCTAGCTGGAGGGTAAAGCAGCTGGAAGTGGGTTGTCTGAATGATCAGTTCACGTGTTTGAGTTTGGAGGAGGGAAGCATGTGGACCTGTCCCCAGCACTACGTGCTGAGGCTAGTTTGGAGTTACCATTCTCGTTCCCCAGGCAAGGCACAGGAACATTGGAACTGCCCTACCAGAGCCGAGCGAGGGCCCATCTAGCTCAAGGTCCCTCTCCAACACTGGCCAGGACCAGCAGCTTCAGAGGACGGCACAAGAAGCCCTGAGGTGGCCAAATCACAGATTTTTCATACAGTTTAAGCCCAGAAGGGACTATCAGATCATCTAGTCTGATCTCCTGTATAACACAGGCCAGAGAATGTCATCGAGTTACTTCTGCATTGAGCTAAACAACTTGGGTTTGGCAGATCTTCCCGAAAGGCTTCAGTCTGGGTCTGAAGGCATCAAGAGATGGAGAATCCACCAGTGCCCTGGGGAGTTTGTTCCAAGGGCTAATCGCCCTCACTGGTAAAAATCTGCACCTTATTTCTAAATACGTTTTGTCTGGCTTCGGCTTCCATATGCTGGGTCTTGTTCTGCCCGTCCCTGCTAGACTAAAGAGCCCTTTAGTGCCTTGTCGTTTCTCCCCAGGAAGGCAAGTACACACTAATCAAGTCACCTCTGCATCTTCGTTTTGATAGAGCTCGATCTGTTTAGTTTGAGTCCCTCACTCCAGGGCATTTTCTCCAGCCCATGGCTCTTTTCCGCATCTTCTCCAAATTTATAACATTCTTTTGAACATGTGGATGCAGTATTCCAATATCAGGCTCACCAATGCGATATGCAGAGGTAAAAATCACTCCTCCCTGCTCCTACTCACTATTCCCCTATTTATACATCCAAGGACCGCATTAGCCTTTTTGCCACAGCATCATATTAGGAGCTTACGCTCAGTTGATTATCCAGAATGGAAGCCCTGTGTTTTTTTCAGTCCCTGCTTTCAAGGATACAGTCTCCCATTCTGTAGGGACTGCCAGCATTCCTTGTTCCAAGACGCATGACCTTGCATTTACCAAGAGATCCTGATCGCTGGGTGTCACTGAGCCCTTTTCGCAGCGTTATTTACCACTCCATCCTTCTTTGTGTCAGCGGTGATTTCATACTGACTATCACATCACTGTTGAAAATGCAGACTAGTACCTGCCTAGTACCAATCCCTGCGGAACCCCACTACAAACACCCCTGTTCTAGGATGGTTCCCCGTTGAGGGCTAGTTTCTGACACCTGTCAGTTAGCCAGTTCATTCATTCAACGTGGGCTCTTGCTGATATCACACAGTGTGGAACTAAGTCAAATGCTGACAAAAGTCTCGGCAGGTTACATCTGTGCAGGTGCCTTTATTGACCAAATTTGTAATCTCACCAAAGAACGAAATCGGGATTGTTTGCCAAGACCTATTTCCCATAAACCAATGTTGACTGGCATTACAGTCCTACGATACACATGTGCAACACCATTCCACAAGAGAAGTTTCTTCCTATTCCCATCAATCAGAGACTGGTTTTATGCCCTGCAGCGGGACATTTTTTTAATCCCACCTGATGGTACACGAGGCCTCTTACCGACCCTTACACATCTAGGGTACCAAGTGGGGGGGAGGGATAGCTCAGTGGTTTGAGCATTGGCTTGCTAAACCCAGGGTTGAGAGTTCAGTCCTTGAGGGGGCCATTTAGGGATCTGGGACAAAAATCTGTCCGGGGATTGGTCCTGCTTTGAGCAGGGGGTTGGACTAGAGGACCTCCTGAGGTCCCTTCCAACCCTAGGATTCTATGATCTGGGGTAAGTGACTGGTCTCTTGGGACTGGGAGCAATCTGATGGTAGAGTTTTGGTTTAGGTGACCATTATCACTAAGTCTAGTTTGTCTGGGTGGTAAGATAGATGGAGAGTCTACGAGAACTGTCTGTGACTCCATGGTAAGACTGCTAGAGTGATCCAGGAGTTCACCTTTGCTACTGGCTTGGTGAAATCTAATTACAGAACACACCACAAGCGTGGGGGGTCAGCCCGGTTTTCTGACCATCTGCCCTGAGGCTGGCACTCACAGTTGAGAGCCGCTCCAGACAGCGTGGCAGCAATCATGAAGGCGTGTCCACAACTCCACCTAGCTGCCCCCTCAGCTTTCACACAAGGCAGTGTGGACACATGCTCTTGAGCCTGCCATCCCTATAGCTGCACCAGGCCCAAACTGCTGAGGCACAGACAATCAGCTAGTTTGTAGCGTGACCAGATGCACCATCTTATAACTAATAGGCTTGAGCCTCTGATTTTTCTCCAAGGGTCTGACTTTCGGAGCAGCTGAACCCTGTTTAAGTAGTAACTAATCGCTCTTTGGATAGCAAGGTGCATGGCCTCGCTTCTCCCGGAGGGCTAGGGGGCTCTAGAAAAAGACACCAGCAGTGCCAGCAACCCACTCAGTGTATGGCCCTGGGAAATGGGCCTGCCTCTAACTGCCCAGTACGGCTCACAAAGGTGTTGCGTGGCTGCGCAGCTGCAGGAAGTGATCAGTTCTGCAGAGGCAGGTACTGTGGGTGGCCAATAACCATTTAAATGTCTAATCCTTTCTGAATCCTCCTAAGCTCTTGGCCTCAGTGATACCTTGTGGCAGTGAGTTCCATAGGCTAACTATGCCTTGTGTAAAAATATGTTTCTTTTTATCAGTTGCACATTGGTTGGCTTTCAGCCTTATGCAACATCCCCTTGTTCTTGTGCTATGACACAAGGTGAACAGGAACATCCAACATACCTTCCCTAACCCTGTAATTATTGTGTATACCTCCTATGTGCCCTCTTCTTTCTAACCTAAACAGTCCTCATCCTTCTCAATCTCTCCTCTCCTCAGTCTCACTGAATGGGGTAGGGTCCTATGGAAAAAACAGCATGTGATCATGTAATTACAGACAATATTAGAATACATACGCACAAGAGGGACGAATTAATATTGCACAGGCAACCTTTATATTGGCATTTCCTATCTTCTGAGAGCTTGACTTTGCAATGTTAATACGGTAACTCCTCGCTGAACGTTGTAGTTCTGTTCCTGAAAAATGCGACTTTAAGCTAAACGATGTTAAGCATATCCAATTTCCCCATAAGAATTAATGTAAAAGGGGGGGGTTAGATTCCAGGGAAATTTTTTTGACCAGACAAAAAGACTATATATACATAGACACACACACAGTTTTAAACAAACAGTTTAATACTGTACACAGCAATGATGATTGTGAAGCTTGGTTGAGGTGGTGGTGTCAGAGGGTGGGCTATTTCCTAGGGAATGCCTTGCTGCTAAATGATGAACTAGCACTCGGCTGAGCTCTCAAGGGTTAACACACTGTTGTTAATGCAGCCTCACACTCTACAAGGCAGCATGAATGGAGGGAGGGGAGACAGCATGGCAGACAGAGACAGAGACACACACCCTGTGTGAGAGAGAGAGAGAGAGATGCGCATTGCCCCTTTAAGTACACTGACCCCACTCTAAGTACACTGCCATTTTAAATAAATGAGCAAGTTGAGATAGCAGCTCCTGCCAGCAAGCTCCCTCTGTCCTGAGTGCTGTTGTGTATCCCCCCTGCTCTTTGGAAAGGGGGTAAGTGGGGTGCAGGAGCAGGGGGATGGGGACACCCTGACATTAGCCCCCCTCGTTCTTCCCCCTTGCACAGCAACCAGGAGGCTCCGGAGAGCAGCTCCAAGGCAGAGGGCAGGAACAGCACACAGCAGTGGGGGGAGGGACACCTGAACTGCCCAGCAATTGATAGCCTGCTGGGTGGCTACCGCACAGGGAACTTAGGGGTGCTGACAGGGGGCTGCCAGCCCACCTGGTTCCAAGCCCCCACCAGCTAGATCCAATGGGCTGCTCTTCCTGCAAGCAGTGGACAAAGCAGGCGGCTGCCAAATGACGTTATAAGGGAGCACTGAGCAACTTGAAACGAGCCTGTTCCCTAATTGATCAGCAACGTAACAACGTTAACCGGGACGACTAAGTGAGGAATCACCGTAATGTTCTTTGAACACAGGTTTGTGCATGTAACTTGCTAACTGAAAAAAAGCAAGCTGAAAACATAGAAATTCCATCTTGCGACATCTGATTGACCCCCACATGGTCATCAGCCGGGTTGGAAATTTTAGCTCCACCCCACTGACCTCCGCACCTTGAGCTAACGGAATAACTGATCGCATTAGTAGATTATCATCCTCTATGTGGGCCAGCACTAGAGGAGAATGAGAGACACACTTTCCCAGTTGATTTCACAGATATTTGAGAGACTCAGGAATCATGGACTCCATTCCAGGCTCTGGCGGGGAGTATTTCTAGTGGGCACACACTCTTCTGCCTGTTTCCCACAAGCAGGGCCGGCGCTTCCACTAGGCGACCCTAGGCAATCGCCTAGGGCACCAGGATTTGGGGGGCGACATTTTGCTGTCCTCGGTGGAAATTCGGCGGCGGGGGGTCCTTCCGCTCCGGGTCTTCGGCGGAAATTCGGCACCGGGTCCTTCACTCGCTCCGGGACCCGCCGCCGAAGTGCCCCGAAGACGCACAAGGAGCAGAAGGACCCCCGCCGCTGAAAGCTCAGAGGAGGAGCGCTGCCGCCTAGGGTGGGAAAAACCCTGGCACCGCTCCTGCCCACAAGTGTGACCCTTTCTGCCCTGCCCCCTCCAAGCTGCTTGGCCCCAGTCCCGTTTCTTCCCTACCTCAGCTCTTCTTCCCAGTCCCACTCTCCTTGGGAAGAATCACAGGTCTTGAACTAGACAATGCACCGACTGGCTACCACCCAGCAGCAAACCCAAACCAGTAGAGAAGGGGGCTAGCGAAGCTCTAGTTCACAAAGTCCCCTCCACAAAGCTTCTAACTGGGGGAACGTCCAGCCCCACTCATTGGCTAGGAGGCACAGGAAGTTGTCCAAGCAACTAGGTGTCTCCCCCGTCCGTTGCCTTGGCTCTTTGTCCCAATCTCTTTGCCCAGCTAGTGCCAGTTCTCCCCTTGCATCCCGGCTCTGTGTCAGGTCTCTCTCCCCTCCCACTCCCCCATGGGTTCTCAGCCCCCGTCTCCCCCCGGTTCCTCATCCAGTCTCAATCCCCTCAGATACTGGCTCCCAGAATCCCAATGCCAGTCTCTCCCTGGCTCTAAGTACCAGGCTCCTTGCCCAGCCAGCCCCAGTTTCTGCACCCTAACTCCCAGGCCCAGTTTTCCTCTCCCCACCCCTGCCAGGCTCCAGTCCCAGCCTCCCCCTCAGTCTCCTTGTCCCAATCTATTCACCCCACTACTTTGCTGGTCTGGCTCTTGTCCCCTCTACATGGGAGTCAGCCAGCTTCCACCTCCACACTGCTTGGGCCCAGCAGCCAGGGGGTCATTAAGAGCAAAGGAAAGAATCTCCCTGCTCTCAATCCAGTGCTGAACCCAGCACGGCCCATGGCAGCCCAGAGCTGCAATTGCAGGGAGAGTCCTGCTCAGCCCTGGGCTGAAGCATGCCCAGTGTAGATAGAATCTTTGGGGAATTTAGCTGCGAAACTCTCGCACATCTCTAGTCGGCAACTGGGTCAAATCTGGGCAGATTTTCACATGGGATCTCAAGAGGCATATCCCTGCCACAAAGGTCACCTCCTGCCAAATTTCAAATTGCTGCTCCAAAGCAGAGGGGAGCTACAGCTTTTCACAGACAAGGTTGTCAAATTTGTAACATGAGCAAAACAACGTAGTTCCATGCTTCTATACATCGTATGTTCTTAGAAATGGCTGACCAATTTTGGCTGACATTTTCTAAAACCATTCAGTCAGAGCCAGACCCCCTGCATGGAAAATGTCAGACGGAACGGTTGAAGTGTGGGAAAGTCACAAGCTAATGAAAACAAGGTGTTTTAGGGTGTGTCTACACAGCAGCTGGGACTGCCACCCAAGTACCTCCATGAAGGTGGCGGGGCGGGTTTGAACTTGGGCAGCTCGACTGAGCCCCACGCTGCTGTTTTTAGTTCACTAGCTGGAGCAGAGCAAACCAGTCTGCCTATCTGTGCTGGAAAGCACCTCCCAGCTGCACTGCAGACATACCCTTCATGCAAAGCGTTGGTCAACCCTGCCAACATTATACACACATTCCTTCCAAACAGCAACAGCCCTAGTATGGACCCCTGGGAAACCCTTGCTGTCGTCAGCTTTCAACATGACAAAGTTCATTTATCTCAGCAATTCGTTTTCTGTCTCTTATCCACTTTCTGCTCCATGACGGAACTTTACCTCTCACCCCAGGGCTACTTTGTTTCCTTACTAGCCTCTTGTGAGCGACTTGAAACGCAAAATAAATTATGCCATCCTGTTCTTTATCCACTGTTCTTCTGATACCTTCAAAGGGCTCTGCTAGGTCAGTGAGGAACAACTTCCCTTGGCAGACACCATGCAGGCCTGTCTCCAGCCTGTCCTGTTTTACTAGGTATTTTTTATTCTAGTTTCAACCTACTTACCAAGTCCCAAAGTAAGGCTTGCAGGGCTGTAACCACCCTCAGAGATGTTTTAAAAATAGGTACAATATTTGCTACCCTCCAGTCCGTGGTACAGTACCGGACTTTAACAAGCATGTATGTATTAGCAGCTCAGCCACTTCATTCCCAAGTTCCTTCACAGCTCTTGGATGTATCACTAGGGGCTGGGGACCGGAGCCCCTTTACTTGATCAATTTATTCCAGCACTTCCTCTTCTGAAAACTCAACCCCAGACAATTCTTTATAACCTGAGAACAGCAGATACCTCCCCAAACGCCATCATGGCCCCAATTCAGCAAAACCCTTAAGCAGAGACTTAATTTTTAAACATGTGCTTAGGTTCCATTGAAGTCAATGTGAGATGAGAAGGTGCTTAAATGCACTGCCGAATCAGGGCCTTCGTTTCTCTGCATCCTCCTCCTCCTCCTCCACTTCTCCCTTTATTCCCTGGTGGTCCAGCAAACCCACCAGTTCTGCAACAGGCTTCTTGCTTCTGATAGACTGACAGGATTTCTCAGTTGTTTCTAACTTTTTGCTTTTCGGTGTCCACCTCTGCCTTCCTAATTTCCCTCTGACTTTTTTCCTGCTTTTGTTTATACTCCTTCCCCTTGGCTTCCCTACATTCTGAAGGGTCCCTGTTTGACCGGAGCAACCGCTTAAACCTGACTGCTAACCATACTGGCTTGGGACTTTCCTCACACGGTCAAGGAGACTCAGATATTAGTTTAAGTCAGCTGAGGGGAGGCCCCTGCCCAAGCTACTCACTTCTGCTTCTCTGCCTTGTATTGCTGTGTGCAGTCATCAAACAGCTTCTGGTTCATCTCCATGAACAGCTTCAGGGCGTTGTAGATCAGGCCATGGATCGTCCTGCAAAGAAGGCAGAAGAGGGACACTGGGTCACAGGTAGCATCAAGTTGCCTGTCCCTTACCCTGTTGGGAAGGAGACAGACGTCACTACTGCTTGTAGGAGCTTGACCAGAGCCCTTCCTATGGTCCCAGGACTCGGTGTGAAAAGAACTGAGACCTGAATCCCTTTGATTATTCCACAGGGGGGAGCAGCTCTCTTCACAGTGACTGGGGCTGCAGTTCAATGGAGCCATAACTAGTAATGCTGCTGAGTTGGTGGTTCCCAACACAGATGTCAGCAGGAAATCAGCATTCAAGCCCCCAGGGCCTTTCCTATTGGGCATCACATAGTCAACGAAGCTAGAGATGGAAGAAGCTGGGGGCCAGCTCGGGGATTTTCCCATAGAGCTTTGTTCCACCCAGTTTTACAGCTGCATGTGATGGAGGTTTGCAATGTACCAGCCGGATTGTTTGATTTCCCCACATGGCTTCATTCCATTAGCTCAGTTCCAGTGTACAGCAGCTGCTGCAGCAAACTGGAACGTACACCACCTCTGAAGGAGGGGCACTTAACAGCAATTTGGAACCAGGAACTAGCACTGCGTGCACTGAGAGAACAAGCCACCTCCTCCTCTGGTGTCAAGGATGCTGGCATTGCGTCACGCCTTATTCACGCTACACTGTAAGCCTCTAGGGCAGGAACTGTGTCTTGTCTGAAAGCGCCCTGCCTGTCTGTGGTGCTGGGAAATCAGAACACAGATTGGAATCGTGCCCAGAAGCAGCATGGGCTAGTAGTCATGCAGTCTGGCTCCTGTAAGTCACCTTACCTCTCTGTGCTCCCTCCCCAGCCATGAAAGAGGACTCACAGTACTAATTGCCTTTGGGAACAGTTTGCAATAAAGGGATAGTTCCTAGATGTTATTTTCTGACACACACAGTGACCGAGTTGGGGGAAGGAAGGGGAGAATTTCTGGGTCCCTCAGCCCATTCTGGGAAAGCAAGGGTGGCAGCGAGAAAGATCTCAGGGAACGCAGGACTAGTAGAAAAATACCATCACAAACTGGAAAGAGGCAGAAACAGAGTACAAGCACTGCCCTGTGCTGCTCCCAGGAAGGAGAGAGAGAAAGGCGGACAAATGAGGGGGAAGATTAGACAAATGAGAAAAGAAACCTCAGAACCAATGGAAATGGCTCTGTCTAGTGGTGCAAAGCACATTTCTGAATCATGCTGGTAGAAAGGTGGCCCAAACTACATGAAGAAGTGCGTGCGTGAAAGTCCTGGTGTGAAAGTCAAGGCCACAGTACCTATTTCCTTGCCTGGTGGTGAGCATAACATTTACCCCACCCCTTAAGGGGAGCTGCAAAGGGAACAGTTCAGTTTGTGCCTCTTTCTGATTCTTTATGGCGAAGAGGCGAGCGAAAGCAGAAACAGACAATGGTTCAATAGTTTGCAAACAGTTTTTATTCGGCAGCCAATTTCTTTGTATTACAGACACTCTGAATCCCAGCTCCAGCAAGCTCCCCCTAAATTGTATTAAAAGTGCTCTAGTTTTGCCTCTTTCCAGTGTACAGGGAAGACATGAGGACGAGGGCGGCGGGGGAGAGGGGAGGGGGCTTTCCTGCCTTCTCCCCCACAGAAATATCAGGAAATGCCTCCCCGCACCAGGCTTCAGAGCCCAAGCCTGAACATTTACACAGCTATTTGTAGCGCTGTAGTGCAAGCCCGAGCTCTGAGACTTGCTGCCAGGGGTTTCTGCTGGCCCTGCAAATGTACCCAGCGGGGGTTCGGACTCTTAACCCCTATTTAACTGAAACAGCTAACAACAGTTGGAGGAAGAGCTGGGTGGTGGGTGGGACACATGAGGCTCTGGTGCCAAGCAGCAGCGGGAAGCACAACTGTGCTGTGGGTTGTGCTGTCTCAGTGCTCTCTCTGTTACCTGGCAGCTGGAGACACCAGACCAGCACATTCACCAGTGCCTCTGTTCAGCCCTGGAGGCCGCAGAGGTCTCTGCGCTCCACGGCTTGTGAAACTGAACTAGACAATCCCGACACACCTACCAGTCAGACTCCAAGGGCTAGAGATCTCGGCCATCTGACTGGGTTGGCTGAACAGCCACCCAAAATGACAAGTTCAGGCCCCGGCTGCTGTGGGCTACTTGGGTTTTTCAGATCTAGTGCACCCATCCCCTTGGTATCTGAGCTCCACGCCTCCTCTGTGCCCCAAAGCAAGCAGCAGCACCACAGTGAACTCCCCTGGAGCCAGCAGCAGGCCTGCGCGATCCTGGATGCTCACTGACTCATTCATAATGGCCCCCGGACCCACAGAAAGGACCTACTTGTTCCAGTGACTCTTGGAATTCTTGTAGAGTGCCGGGAACATGATGGGGAGAATTTTGGCTGCATTGTCGCTGATCAGGCTCATGATGTACTCGTTGTTCCAGTAGTACAGCGCTCGCTCGGCCACCTGCAGGGGGAGGGAAGCACATCTCTGTATAGGCTCCTTGCGGACAGGTCATAGGGTGCATGTGAGAATTCCACTCGTCACCAACCAGGCAAAAGTTCTGGCACTCCCCAGCCAAGAAATCAGACTCGACAGAGCTCCGGCTGAGGAGCTCGTCTTTGCCACCTCTGGCAATGGTCCTCTGCCCGGAGAGACCCAGCCCTTGGTTTCTGGTCTCTCCCCGTTTAGATTCTGCTGCATCTACACCAAGAGCTCCTCCTCTCCCCGTGCAGGGCGGGTCCTCAGGGCTATGTCCTTGGGTAGCCTCATTTGGTCACCTGGCTTCAGCTGCTATTGTTCTATCGATGACTCTCCATTCAGTCACATCTCCAACAACTCTTCCTCGTATTGTCCTGCCTCCAGCCAAAGCTCATCAAGGGCTAAAAATGGAGCTCTTTCCTCCCTGAAATCTCCCCTCCCCTCCCTGTCCAACAGGGACATTCCTCTGTGTTCTCTCTTCCTCCTGACCCTCCAAACTGACATCACTGCTAAGCCTGGTCAGTTTTTCTCCATTGCTGTCTGTCCCCAACTTCAAGACCCTCATCCAGGTCCTAACCAACTTTCACCTCCGTTACAGCAACTTCCTTCCCTTCGACCTCACTCTCTTCAACTGACCAAAAATACTGTCAAAACCATTTCCCCTGCCTGCTGCTCTGACCACATCAGACCCCTCTGCAAATCTCTCCCAAGGCTCCCTTTTGCCTTCCGTACAAAACTCAAGACCCTTGTTCTCACCTTTGGGTTCTTGCACAAATTGGATCCCACCTTAATGTTCTCGTCTCTCTCTGCTCCCTGGACCACCTTCCATATAGCTCCCTAGGCGAAGACTCCTCCCTGACCTGCTCCACAGTTCCTTTACCCTCTCCTCCTTACGCTATGCCTTCACTGCACACTTAACCCGGGTGACTGGCACTCAGGTCTCAGCACTGGGTTAGCCTACCCTGGGTGTGAGGATCCCCACTGCAAAGGCCCATCTGTGTTACTGCGTCCTCACTGTTTCTGCCCACGCCCATGTGTGTCTGGGGAGATATCCCTTTTATCAGAGACACTCTATGATTCTGTCAACTGTGGGAGAGCCTGTTGGTCCTTCAGTGGGATTGTGGGAATGGACTGGAGGACTATGTTCCAGCTCGAGTTAAAGCGGAACTCGGGTTCTAACCCACCCCTGCAGCGGAGTAAGCTAGCCCAGGGTGAAAGCACCTCCAAACCCTCTGTGGCTGCAAGGGGACTCTGGGCTAAAAGTCACATAAGGGCCTGGGTTAACTGGGCAGTAAAAATGTATCCTATGAGGGCACTTCAGCCACAGTCCTCACCCTTCCTTCAGGGGAGAGAGAAGAAACCTTCTCTCTCAACCCCCCCCCCCCCCCCCCAAACAAAACAAGCCTGTGGCTCTATCAGGCCAGGTCCCTGCATGTCCCTGCTCAGCTGCAGAGTTAGATTTAAGACCAAGAGAGAACATTGTGATCATTGGGCCTGACCTCCTGTATAACACAGGCCTTAGCATCCAGTAATTCCTGCTCTAGACTATATCTTTTAGAATATAGCTTAAGACGCCAAATGATGGGGAATCTACCACATCCTTAGGTAAGTTGTTCCAATGGTTAATTACCCTCACTGTTAAAGAAAAGAAAAGAAAAGAAAAGAAAGCCTTCTTTCTAGTCTGAATTTATCTAACTTCACATTTGAGCCGTTATATCTTGTTATGCCTTTGTCTGGTAGATTAACAAGCCAGCTCTCAGACACCTCTTCCCCATTGAGCTACTAGACCAGGGGTTGGCAACCTTTCAGAAGTGCTGTGCCGAGTCTTCATTTATTCACTCTCATTTAAGGTTTCGTGTGCCAGTAATACATTTTAACGTTTTTAGAAGGTCTCTTTCTATAGGTCTATAATATATAACTAAACTATTGTTGTATGTAAAGTAAATAAGGTTTTTAAAATGTTTAAGAAGCTTCATTTAATATTAAATTAAAATGCAGAGTCCCCTGGACCCGGGAAGTGTGAGTGCCACTGAAAATCAGCTTGCGTGCCACCTTTGGCATGCATGCCATAGGTTGCCTACCCCTGCACTAGACTATGACCAAGTCACCTCAAACTCTCTGATAAGGTAGTCTCTCACTGTAAGACAGTGTTTTCCTCACAGAGCTTTATTTTCATAGCTCTTTTCTGAACCTTCTTCGTTTTATCAACATTATTGGACACCAGAATGGGACACACTATCCCATAACGGTCTCACTAATTCTGTCCACACGCAGAGGTAAAACCACCTTCTTACCCCTACTCAATATCTCAATATCCCCCTGCTTATACAGTCAAGAATTTCCATCATGTGCCTAAGTCATTTTCAGAGTCCATGCTTTACAGGATACAGGTCCCATCCGGTCAGTGTAGCCTACAGTCTTTGTACCTAGCATTCGGCTGTATTAAAATGCATGTTGTTCAACTGAACCCAGGTGACCAAGAGGTCCAGATCATTCTATACAACTGACCCCTCCTTTTCTTTAGTTACCAGCTCACCAATTTTTATGTCACCAGCCAGTTTTACCAAAAATGATTTTACATTTTCTTCCAGATTATTGATAAAGATATTGAATAGCACTGGGCAGAGAGCCCCATCTGATGATTCCATTTACAATTACTTGTTGAGATCTATCAGTTAGCCAATTTTTAATCCATTTAACATGGGCCACAGTGACTTTGTACAGCGCCACTCTTCAGATTATCACAGGGGACTAAATCAAATGTCTCTCAGACATCTAAGCAATTTATGTCAACACCATTACCTTTGTCAACTAAATTTGTAATATCATAAAAAAACCTGTATCACATTAATTCAACAAGACCTATTTTCCACAAAACCCATGTTGATTGGCATTAATTATTTTGCCATCCTTTAATTCCTGACCTTCTTGATGTGTGCCTGCTTTTGCGTGGCATCTACCTACACTGTGAGTTGTGTGGGGAAGAGACCATGTATCTGTGAAACGCACGTCACATAGATGGCAAACAAGAGGCAATGCAGAGGAAGGGTGTGGAGAGGGGCAGCTGCTGAATGACTCGATCCCAAAACTACCAGGCGTGCCCCTCAGCACTGTATCACGGTGTTAACATTTCCACCTTCCCCAGCTACCCTTGGTATCCCTCAAATGGAACCATCAAGTGACCCTGAAGATCTTCCATCCTTCCTGCTCTCCCCCTCTTCAATCTCCACAATGGATGATCTGCTGCCCCAGAGCCAGGCCAGTGCAAAGTATCCTTTCTGCGGGCATGCAACACTGAGAATCCTCATAAGAACAGAAAGTCTCATTGGCTGATCATCCTCCAGTGCAGCAGACAAGTAGATAATTTGATTTCAAAAGGGCCTGGACACAGTACTCAGGGACAGGAGGAACCCCACAGATCAGACTGGCCACTTACGAGAGGCAGCACAAGATCCCCACGCTAGCCCCTCAATGTTGTAACACTCATGGCTGGGGAAAACACTATCAGTAGCTTGGGAGGACATTCACAGTCATCCTACTCCTAGACTATTGGTCTGGTGGCTCACTAATGCCTCCTGTTTTTGTGCCATCCTCAGGAGTCATCCTGATCACTGCTGCCACTAAATTTACCATCGATTCTGCTAGTGATCACAGAAGCACGCTCCAGAATCTCAGCTTCACCCTAAAAACAGGACCCGGGTGCAAAGCAATGCCAGGTGGTCTTGCTGAGCCTGGAACCTACCTGGAAGTGTGGGCTGGAAACACACTTGGCCAGCTGCCTGAACAGGGGCTCCATGACCTTCACGAACTCGGAGGGCTCGATCACATCCAGTATTTCCTCCAGCTCGTTCAGAAACATCACCTCCTTGGGACTGTGCGTTTTCGGCCAAAACTTCAGCAAGCCCACAATCACCTGAGCAGGTAAAGAAAGGAGCTTGGGAGCAGAGTGCAAACCTATTGGCACTGCTGTCTAGCCCCTCAGCCACAGAACCCCAGCACAGCCACATCCCATGCACATCAGCAGACGCAGGGCCCGTACATATGGACTCAGTCGGGTTAGGCATACAAATCACCAGCTCTTTCATGCCTCTGAACCCCACCCCTCCCCCCCAGCTCTGCATCCAGAGACCCTCCACCAGCACAGAGGCCTCGAACTGCTCTGTCCTCCCAGACCTTAGGAGGTACTAAAGAGGGCCCCATCAAGGTATTTGGCTCTCAGAATCCCAGCGTCTGGGGCAGTCCTTGGAACTATATGTTGCAGGACAGGCACTGGGTGAACTCTCTTCTGGACTCTCCTCCTCAACTCTGAAGCGGCACAGCTTCCCTTGCTGCTCCACTCCTCTCCCTACCTTGCCAACGCCACTGACTACCTGTCCAGCACACAGACCCTCTGGGCTCCAGACCCGGAAGCTGAAGGCACCTATATCACCTGGCACCTACCCCCACATTTCCCTGCAGGCAGCCTGGACAGGATATGGCTGCACAGAGAGGCGGAGTGCCTAGACGCTAGCTCTGCCCAGGAGCACTACCTAGCAGCAGACATAGCTCCTTCTTCCGTGGATACACCCTCTTGTTCTGCTCAGGTGCTCACCATTCCCATCAGCATGGTGGCTGACAGCCTTCTCAAGCTAGGGCACTAAGCAAAGAGACTACTTCCCCCCACCCCAGCTCCTTCCCAAGCAGAGGAAAGCTGCCCAGGTAG
Source organism: Trachemys scripta elegans (assembly GCF_013100865.1). Lineage (NCBI taxonomy): Eukaryota > Metazoa > Chordata > Testudines > Emydidae > Trachemys > Trachemys scripta. The sequence continues at coordinate 3,804,159 of NC_048300.1, read as the reverse complement.
TGAATGGGTTTTCTGATAAGTTAATGTGCTTGGTGGTGTTCTTGGAGAAGGCAGGTTGAAGAGGGGGAGCCCTGCATTTGGGCCAAAAAGTTCCTTCTGAGCTTTGGCTTCACCCACTTTGGGACTAGCCCGTGTCCTAAGGGTTCAGACTATACAGGGAAAAGTGATCATCGCCTGCTTTTCACTTTGTCCCCACGAGAACAAGGGGCCACTCAAAGTGACATGCTGGTGAATAGAGAGCAACGGAGAGAAATTCTGCTTCCCAAGAAATGCAGCTGCCCTGTGGCGCTCACGGCCGCAGGAGACTCAGGACAGGGACTGGAGACTTTTATGAACAGTCGTGTTTGTTGTATGGATGTGCAGATTCAGACGATCAAAACTGATGTTTCAGAGTGTAAACTAATCACCAAGGGGTCAGAACGGAAGTTCTCGTCCAAATGCAAGATCGTACCATTTACCGAGTGCAATGGGGGATTCCACTGTCACCTGAGGCATCAGGTACTGGCAGGGGAGGAATTCTGGACTCAATGTATCATGATCTGGCTAACCTATTGTCCCAAAAGGGATGTGACAAATCCACTGAACGCCAAATACCAATGCTCAGTGCCTTCTAGATCAGAATCCAAATGCACTGAGTGAAAGTTTTAGCCACTCACTTCCAAATCAAATCTCTTTCTGAAACAGATACAGCCACACGTTGCAGAGTCTGCCGTTTGAACATTCATTTGGGAGAGATGCATTGCATGAAAACTGCACACGCTGGCTTCAAACAGAACGGTTTGCAAGAGCAGTTCTCCTAGCTAACACTGTTTGTAGTTCAACAACAGAGCTTATGAAGCCGAAGTGTCAGTGGATGTTCAGAGAGCTTACACACTGTTCAGCTAGCACTGGTCAAAGCTGAACATAGCACTCATGGCTGCAGTGCCTGGTTGGTGCTGCACAACTGAAAACATTTTGGAAACGCCAGCCTTTCACCAATTCCTAGGAGAAGCCTGAAACGCTGAGCTTAGCCCGGCAAGCAGCCTGAGGGAACAGCAGAGGGCACAGCAGCAAGAGGAAGGCTGCTTGCATGATGTTTCCACCGTTCCAAGGGCTCTGCAAGGCAGGGACAGCTCGGTGTCCACGGCACTGGTAGTTTTGCCATTCAATCAATAACTAGTTTCAGTGACTCCAAAGGCAGTTTTCCCTAGAGCTAAGGTTGGGTGAGATGCACAGGAGTTGGTCTTTGCTTTGTTTGGTTATCACCAATACTGTCATTCTGGAGCACGTTTATTCAGCAAGATTCGGTGGGGCAGCTCTTGTGTCATGGATGAAGGACAAACAAGGCAGGGATCAAGCACACAAGCACCACATGAGGTCCCAGGTTACTAAGGCTTGGATACTTTTACACAAACACACCGTGCGTTCTGTGATGATGCTGCCTTGTCTTCACAGAATCGGTTTGGTCGGACTTGATACAATGCCCCTTGCAGTGAGTGGGAGTCCTACCATGGGCACCGAATCAGGCCTTTGCTCACTGATTTGCAAAATTCAGTAATGAGTCTTCGCATTGTCAGTAAGGATCTACCACGCTTTGCTGTGTGAATGCACAGCAAGAACCCCCCAGAAATTCTCTGCTTCCCTCCCCCATCTCAGCAGCTCCAATACTTTGAGTGGCAGGCTTAGCTAGATCTCACTCGCCTGGGATCAGCAGGGCGGTGAATTACCTGGCACAGGAGACATGTGCTTCCCCTGGCAGTGAGTATATGGATGACTTGGGGGAGTGAGTGGGAGGGCAGGAGGAGGCCTATTTCCAGAACCTGCAGTGTGGGAATGCTGGAGCTAGAATGTGCAAATGGCTGAACACAGGCAGGCTAATTGTCAGTGCGCAGCTTTGCCAGCTCAGGTGCAACACAATCCAAGCTGTAAATATGAGTAATTAAAATGCCATTTCCATGCGCAAGCCAGTAGCCGTCTGCCAGAGCTGAGCCTGTGTAGAATAGAGCCACGTATGACAAATCTCCACACTCTGCCCTGAGGAGCGGAGCCCTTGATCTTCCTCTCACACCCTCTGTCCCGTCAGCATTGCTCTGCTTAGTGTTATTGTGGGTCTGCAGAGCCACAATGCAGGACACAATCTGGGCCCTGTTTGCGCCAGAGCACCACACTGTACAAATTCAGTCTTCAGCAGCATTACAACTTGAAGGCAAACTCAGCTGTCAGGATTCAATGTCCTGGAGGTGAACTGGCAGGAGGGGATACGATAAGGAGGCTCCAACAGCTCCGTAAAACAAAGCCCACCCCTCCACAAGGGGCAGCTCACGCAGGCTAAACAGACCTTTCTGTCTCCAGTTTCTACACCCTCTCCCGTGGTCTTCTGACCCGCTCTAGTGGTTTAGATTGGATCTCAACCACCCGCAGTTCCCTATAAACTCTTGCTGGTTTCTTCGGCTGTCCGATTCCCAAGCATCTTCTCATGGCAGAAGCTGTGTAGCCAGAAGGGGAGTTGCCATGAGAGGGTCTTTGCACGCTTTGCATTCTGCTACAGCTGGACTGGAATCATACACGACAGACTCACTCCTAGCTGTGCTCTGCTTGCTCATGTCTCGTTTCCAAACTGCTCAGCCCCCAAAGCCTGCCTGGCTGTGTGTATCTAGTCCTGCCCTGTGCTTGTGACATGTCAGATGACCGATACCCCTCTGCAGGCCAGCTCCAGTGAGCAACAAATCCAACTTATGCCAGGTCTCTTTGGAGTGGGGTCAGAGTAACTTAGCTGCTAAAGTGTCTAGAAATGATCTTGTGATGTGAACTGGGGCCGTGGCTGACATGCCAAAGCCAAGCAAGGGCACTCACCGGTTCAGTCAAGCTGCTGTCTTTCTCCAGGAACTGCACAACACAGTACGCCAACTGCAAGGAAAACACAGCTCATTTGGAACTCCTCTCTTGGCTAAGCAGACGGCAAGCAGCACTTACCACGGCCCTTGGCAGCATGCCAGGTCAGACCTGCTCCAGCGTGTGTGCCTGGCAACCTGCAGCAGCTCAAAGTGACTGATAGCGAATGGGGAGCTTGTCTCTGTTAGGCCAAGCAGAAGAACTCTGGGCTTTGGGAGCCAGAAGCTCTGAGTTCTGTCCCTCATGTTCCACCAGGTGTAGTTTGTGGCCACATGTTCACAAGCAGCAGGCAGCACACACACAGATCTGTGGCTACAGACAGGTAGATGAATAGATTCTAAGGCTGGAAGGGACCACTGTGAACATTTAGTCTGACCTCCTGTATAACCCAGGCCACAGGACTTCGCAGAATTAATTCCTGGGTGAACTCGAGCAGGTTTCTTAGAAAAACATCCCATCTCCATTTAAAAACTGCCAGTGACAAATTGAGCAACTGAAAAGCCCTCCCCTCCCCTCCCCTCTCAAAACATGGTCAAGGAAGCAAGAGAGCTTCACCATTCAGATCTGGGCTTTTGTCCTGTATTCTCCCTAGATCGGCAAGGACCTTGCCTCCATATCTGTCTAAGTACACAGCACACACACACACACAGGGGCTGGGGAATGGAACTCGGGGCCTTCAACTCTCTGAATACAAGGGTAGGAGCGAGTAGCAGATATTTAAGGATAAGGTCCAGATAGTTAAAGGTATTTAGGCATTCTGCACTCAGTGTTGCAATGCCTGACTGATTTAGGAACCTAAATCTAAAGTGATTTAGGCACCCAGGAGTCAAAATCCCATTGATGGTCGATAGGATTTAGGCTGCTAAATCAGTCAGGCATTGCAATGCTGAGCGCAGCAAGGCCTAAATACCCGTAAAAAAATCATCCATGAGCTTCCAACCGTTGAGGATGAGTAGGGCTGACGTTCAAGCCAGCAGAGGACACTGCCCAGGAGCAAGAGGCAGCAAGTTAACAGACACGGGTGAAGGAGGCCAGGGCCAGACAGCTCAAAGCACATGCCGGGGGGTGAGAGGAACAGTCAGGCGTCAGAGGGGGTGAACGTACAGAGGCCAGAACCGCCGCTGCCAGGTTTTGATAAGCGAAGCCTGGTGGTGGTTGTAAATAAGCCTGAGTGTTTGACCTATCCAGTAACTGACAGGGCCTCTCACCTGTGGGTGGTAGACACTCAGCGATTTCACCTTGTGCAAAGGTAGCAAGACCCGGATGAGGAACATCTTGTGCTCTTCCTTCAGAGGCAAAGCGAACCCATTGATTATACTGAGTAGGGGAAGGGAAGAGAGACAGGACAGAGTCAGGTACTACTGAGTATGTACCAGAGCAACCACAGCATAAAAACAGCCCCAGCCCTATCACTCCACATTAACATCTCCAGGAAGCACCTTGCTTCAGGGCTGCAGTCACTAGGGCCCCAGCCCCAGGGGACCCTGAAAATGTGTCCTGAAAAGCACATTCCCTCCAGTGAAGGCCAATCACATGCAGAGTGGGAAATCCCACATCACAGCGTGAGCTGGGCCTTTAAGAGGGTTGGGGCTCAGCTGCCCCCATGCCACACTTAGCTCCAGGAGATGAGTTCTGCAGTAATGTGTTAAGGATCACATGATTAAGCGAGGCTGGCTGGGGAGCCGAACCGAGATGGACTCTGGGGTGAGCACCCTGGCAGTAGTGCTCTACAGAAGAGCAGGAGGACTGGAGTGTTGGAAGAGGCCCTGGGAAGGAGACGCAGGAGCATGGTTGAGGCTATGGGGCAGAAAGCCCAGCTGTTCAGAGTTCCCTGGGCTGGGATTCCACCTAGGCGGGCAGGTCTGGGTCCCTCCTGCGCTGCCACTTGACGTGATGTTGCAGTGACCTCTAAACAGAAGGGATATGGAGAGACTGGGCAGAGCCCGGCAGAAGAGTGGCTGAGGATGGAAGGGCTGTGCCCAGACTGGAGAGGGGCACTCTTTACCTGTGCCTGTGTTTGGACCCGGATACCCGGGAAGGAGCAGACTTGTGTAAACTGTGCTGGAAGGCTGAGAGAACCAACATGTGTGAGGGGAAACTGAGGTAGCAGATGGGCCTGAAGGCAGATTGGATAAGTCCCTGCTACACCACACAATACACTAGGTGAGGTCCCACCCTGCTCAGCAGCCCTGGAGCTCCTAGCAGTGGCAGAAGAAACACAGAAAGGGAGAAATGCCCTTACCTGCCCAAGATCTCCAGCAGCTCTGCAATCCCATTGTGATGCTCTGTTTCATAGATAAACCTGAGAAGAGGGGAGGGGGATGGGAGAGGAGAGGAGTCATTGCCAAGCACAGGACACAGCTCCCCGAAAGAGATGACAGGATTGTCCACGCTACACAAGAGTAGGTAAGGGATCAGCCCAGGCTCCCAGATCCGCAGCGGGCTGCTTTGGGGCATGGCCGGGGGAAGAAAGCTCTACCATTTCCCACATCAGTCAGAGGCATTCCGCACGACTGAATCCTCACTACCCTTGTAGCACAGGCAAATACTATCCCCATGTCCAGAGACACAGCCTAACTCGCCCAGTCACTGGCGGGGCCGGGAACAGACGGACTGCTCCGGCTTTGCTTCCCCCAGGTCCTCCAACCCCGTTCCCAGCATCGCTGGGCCTGGCAGAACAGCTCACCTGTAAAAGATGTTGTTGATCTGTCGCCTCACGTACGCTCGCAGGCCCAGGAACTTCCCGTAAATCCGGTGTAAGATGGTCTTCAGGAAGTCCCGCTCTCTGGGATCTTCACTGTCGAACAAATCCAGCAGCTGTGGAAAGAGGGATTCAGTTAGTCCTGAGGCGCTCTCCCCTGGACATGGGCTGCGACCGCACAGGGGAAAGCGTCTGCTCATCAGTGTAAGTAGGTTCCAGTTTGGAGCGCACCCCTCTGCACGCAGTGCACGCTGGTGCCTCCCCACGGTCAGCCACGTCTAGTGTCGCTAGCAGCTGCTCAGAGCTAAGGCTGGGACAGGGCCGGCTCCTGAGTTTGCCTCTCCTCACGCAGCCCAGCTCTAGGGCGGGGGAAACCCTTGCTGCTCTCCCAGTCCCTCGGGGACCTGCTCTTTGGAAGCAGCTTCTAGAGTGAGTTTCAATGGCAGCAACCCATGCAGGTTCCCCTAGCACTGAGCATCCCCAAGAGCTCCTCCACTGAGGGCATGGGGGAAGGTGGAGCTGCCCAAACACTGTATAAGAACATAGGAGCAGCAAGACGGGGTCAGACCAACGGTCCATCTAGCCCAGTGTCCTGTCTTCCGACAGTGCCCAATGCCAGGTGCCCCAGAGGGAGTGAAGAAAACAGGTTATCATCAAGTGATCCATTTCCTGTCGCCCATTCCCAGCTTCTAGCAAACAGAGGCTAGGGACACCATCCCTGCCCACCTGGGCTAATAGCTATTGATGGACCTATCCTCCATGAACTTATCTAGTTCTTTTTTGGACCCTGTTATAATCTTGGCTTTCATAATATCCTCTGGCAAAGAGTTCCACAGGTTAACTGTGTGTTGTGTGAAGAAATACTTCCTTTTTGTTGTTGTTGTTTTAAACCTGCTGCCTATTAATTTCATTTGGTGACCCCTACTTCTTGTGTTATGAGAAGGAATAAATAACACTTATTTAGTTTCTCCACACCCGTCATGATTTTATAGACCTCTATCAGATCCCCCCTTAGTAGTTTCTTTTCCAAGCTGAAAAGTCCCAGTCTTGTTAATCTCTCCTCATATGAAAGCTGTTCCATACCCCTAATCATTTTTGTTGCCCTTCTCTGAACTAAGCCTACTACCCATCTCCTCTGAGGAGGCCATGGGGGCTGCTTGAGCAGCGATACGCAGCATGTCTGCTAAACACCCCTTCACGAGAGCATGGGGCGGGGGAAGCTGGAACTACTTACTGACAATACAAACTTCTGGTCAATGTATTTCTTGGCTATATTTGGCTGAAAGTCGGGCGACTCCAGGAACCGCAGGAAGAATTCATACACCAGCTGAGGAGAGCAAGAGGGGGCTTTTTAAAAAAAGAAAAGCTTTACTTAATTCTTCATGCTTTACACACGTCAACGATGTTCCTTTTCCCATCCGATCAGTAAAAGGCTAAAGATTTTGAATGGTGGCTTGTTACAGCAGGTGTCACCAGCGCTAATGTGCCAGGAAACAATTAACAGTTCAATGTTCTAACAGTGGAGAAGAGTTTTGTTAGCATCTGACGCCTGAGCCCCACCCCCTTTACCAACACAACACACATCCCTAGGTATGCTGCACCAATGGATAATTACCCCACATGGTTACAAAATTGTCTCTCGTTTCCACTGTGAGTATTTCTCACTTCAACTTCCAGCCACTGGCTCGTCTGTCTGCCTTTGTCTGCTAGATCAAACAGCCCTCTGCTAACAGATACCATCACTGTGCGTAGGTACTTGCAGAACCTGATCTGATCAAGTTCTCTTAACCTTCTCTCCGAGCTCTGTTGCTAGATTGATTTTTTTTTTTATTGCTGTTTCCACCACATCCCCTTTTCCTCAGAATACTACTCAGTTTTCAATACGTATCCGTGTCCATGCCTGAGGAACGGTGGCTCTGTGGGCATCTAGAAGAGAGTCCGTGAGCACTTCCCAGTTTGTGCTCTCATGTCTCTGCTGAAATGTTTGCTCCCCATCAGTTTTGCTTATAATTATGTTTGCCGGCTAAAGTGTTAAGTAAACTGGGTCTGGGTGTCCAAGCATGGCTCTTATGGGGACCAAATAGGCCCCACCCACTGAGGAGGCTGGAGGCTCCTGGCCAGCAGGCTTGGGCGGGGGGGGGGAGAGGAAGAAGCAGCAGCACTGGTTCCTCTCGTGGGAGCTGCCTCTCACCCTCCTGGGCCACAGGGAGGGGAGCAGAGGCTTGGGGCTTCTGAGAGAGAGAAAAAATGAAGGGGGGATTCCCAAAGGTCCTAACTTCAAAAATGCAAGACCCCCTAAGCTCCTTAGAATAGCCGTTCGTTCCCAGCCCGCACCAACATCCCTGGGGCTAAGCTGCAGAATCCAAGGCCTCATTTCCTGTGCTGACCCCCAAGGAAAGGGAGGGTAAAAGTATCCGCAGGGGGAGGATATTTGAAATCTGTTCTTGGAAAGCTCAGTACCTTCCCTCCCACTCCTACCTCTTGGCATTCATCACCTGGCCAGGCGGCCCCTTGCAATCCATTCACCCACCGTGACCTGGAAATGAGGCTGGCAGACTCTCTCTCACCTGGAGGTGTGGCCAGGCAGCTTCTAGTGTGGGTTCATCCTCCTCGGGGTCAAACTCTGCTCCGGTTGGATTGGACGAGGGGGGGAGGGTCCGGAAGAGGTTCACTGAAAACTGAAGTGAGAAGGCAGATGAGTGACCTTTCCACACCTTCCCTTTGGCCCACGGACACTGACATTCTCGCAGTGCCCAGAGCTGATGCTCTTTATAACTGTTCCCAAACACCTCTCGCTCTGGAGGCCAAAGGGTTACAGCCGCCATGCTGATGTCAAACACCTCCAGTGCTATCTGTGCTGCGGACAAACGCCTTTGACAGCTCTATACCTCGCCTATTCCCCCACCCTCCACCCACACACCCCAGTCATTCTCTGGATGGCTAATAAGGGTCCAAAGATGTCATGGTCATGTTCCTCCTGAGCAAGTTATTCTTCCTCTCTCCAGCTGCCCCATTTATGCCTCTCACTACGTCCAATTTCTAGGCATGCAGACAGAAGCCTCTTCCAGTCCTGAGTGCCCTGGCACCTGCTGGGGGGCGATCAAAGAAAACCGGCCATAGTCCTGCTAGTCCTACCATGATGACAGCTTCAGGGTAGATGGCCTCGGTGACGACATCCCGGTTATGCGTGATGTACTCCACCATCTCATTGAGACCAGCTCGCTTCACCTCCTTGAACTTCAAGTCACTGAGTGGGTCGGAGATGAAGTCGAAGAGAACACAGCATTGTCGCAGCTTCTGTATGAAGAGCTCTTCTCGTTCATGAGCGGGAGCATCTGGCAGGGACAGCAAAGCATGTTTCACCTCTGTGCTAACAACTCCCAGGCAGAACATCTATCTACGGTACTTACACAGCCTCCACTGCTGTAGTACCAAGAGCCTCAGTATGTACTGTATTTATCCTCACGGGAGGCAGGGAAGTGCTGTTATCCCCATTATACAGATGGGGAACTGAGGCAGACAGACAGACTAAGGCTTGGTCTACACTGGAAAGTGTTACCAGTTATACAAATCTAGTTACACACACACACACACACTCTGGTATATGAGTGGCTTCCCAAGCAACGTAATGTAAACTGAAAAGAGGCTCTCTTACACTGGAATAAGAGTGTCCACATGCGGGCTCTCATCTACCACAGTCTGTGTAGCTTTCACCTCCTTTTAGGATATGCCTATACGGCTATCAAGGGGCATGACTGCAACTCATGTAGACACACCGAGCTAGCTTTAAATCTAGCTAGCTGCGGGACTGCCACGGGCTATCCCCATGACTAATTACCAGGGTTCTGGCAGGCTTGGCCAGCCTATGCCGAAGCACGTACTGCCACGACTTCGCTGCTCCGGTCCCCGAGCTAGCTAGATTAAAGCCTGCTCAGTATGGCCACTCGAGCCACAATCACCCCCTGGGATTGCAACATAGACACGGCCCGTGATAGTGCTATGTCACGGGGTGAACTAAACTCCCCTCTTACCTGCATCTGTGTTCTTCTCAGAACATATGACAAGTGGCTGCGAGCGAGGCAGCAAGCAGGAAATAGAAGGCAGGTCCCTGCTCCCCAATAAACAGGGAGATCTGGAGAGTACAACAGCCCGCGGCAGGGTGAGGGGTGCGCAAGAGATAGTCACTGTGGTCTGGGTGGGTCTACACTGGGGTTCCCAGTTGAGAGGGAGTTGAGAAAGCAGGTGAGCCAGGCTGGGAAGCAGCTCTGGAGGAACAACCAAGTAGAATGTGGAGGCTGACGTGAATGGCCCCTTTGCTGCACAGGGGCCCAGGTCTGGAGCCCAGGGTAGAGGTGGAACCTAGACTCTCCTACTCCTTAGCTGCACCACCTTTGGAGGGGGAATGTAGATAAGCCCCACAGTCACGGGGAGGAGCTCTGTAAACCCCTAGTAGCAAGGGGAAGTGCTCTAAACTCCTGGGAGAAGCCTGAGGGCACACACTGATGCTAAAGAGAGAGCTGTGGCTGGACCTGCTGGAGCCCCTATCGGTCTGGCAGAACACTCACGGGGTTCCTTCTGCTTCCTCTGAACGGGGAGGGCTCATACTGTGGTTGCAGGGCTCAGCTACTGCCTATCACACCGACCACTATTGTCTCATTGTTTGCTTGTACTTCCCATCTGTCTACGCCCATTTGTCATCTCTGGTCCTCGGGCAGGGACTGTCTTTTTGTTCTGGGTTTGTGCAGCGCCTAGCACAGGGAGGGGCCTATGGGAATAGAAACAACAAGCTACCCCATCACCAGAGGGGGACGGGGGCAGCATAAGGACACTGTGACCCAGCTGCAGCCAGACAGCAATGGGCAAGGAACCCTGGATCCTCGGTTGTAGCTCCGCACTGGAAGCTCTCCGCCCCCAATGGCTGAGGAAGTGGCAGCTGCTTTCACTATGGCTCTGCAGGCATCAAGGCTAGCATGACTATTGCTGGGCTGTCTCCAAAGTGACCGCGGAACTGCGGCTGTTCTGCCTCGAGAAGGTGTCCAGCGAGCCAGGCAGACCTGAGACTTAAGACATGCGCACCCCCAAACCTGCTATGTCCTTACCTTTGAGGGCAGGGAGCTTTTGCAGTTCCCTGTTTTTGGTCAGGTTGAAGCGGGAGGAGCTGTGCCGTCGCTCCTTCTTTACAATCTGGGGTCCTCCGGAGTACTTGATCTTATTCAGCTGCGTTGGCGGGGGGGTGCTGTTACTGGGGCGCTTATTCGAAGTCGGTGGTGGCGGCTGCTGCTGCTGCTGCTGGACCTGACGGGAGAGATCAAGAAGAGAATAGGACAACCCAGAGCCCCAGATCTCACGTTTGCAACCCGATCCACAAGCATGTGGTGGGCTATAGTTTCACAGGTTGTTTACCAAGACGAGACAGTGTCAGCCTCTTCTTGAACTGAAGAACATCTAGCAGCTCGAATTATGGGGAAAACACAGGGGGGCCTAGACAATAACTCAGAGCAGGGTCCAGCAATCATGCCACGTATACATGGCAACTACAGCAAGTTTGTGTCCATCTGCGTTGAATGTCCCTCTTGCTATTGGCCGCTGGGAGCATTCAGTCGCTAATTCTAATCTTGGCGTGCTGCTTTTTCCCCTAACATTTCCATGTCTAATTTTGAAGTGGAGCATGTCCTACTTTTCCAATTAATCTAGTCTGAATTCATTCAGAAAATAAAGTGTTAAAGCTGCCCCATGCTGAACTGCAGGCAGAGCTACAGTCAGTGATTCATTTCGGCAGTCTTCACGATCTGGAGGATGCCTCTTTCTGACATTCCTTTGTACACTTCCAGCAGTAAAATCCAAGCTAGCAGTGTCAATTGCAGGGGGGGGGGAGGAGCCAGAAACCAAATCATGCTACCCCCCGCATTTTATCACACCTGACTTGTCATTAATAGCTAACTTTCTTCTGTCTCCTCTCCCTGCTTCCATAAACTTCTGTAACTCATCCCCCCCACCATCCAGCAGGGGGTGGGTTATTTCCGTTCTGAAGCATCCTCCTGATGCACACTCCGGCCCAGATTTTCCAAGAGCCAGTGCCCAACCCCTACCATTGAAGCACCTAAGGGAAGGGACCAGTTTTTCCAAAGAGCTCAGAACCCAGGAGCTCTCAATGGGACTCTGTCCAAAAAGAAAAGCTGTTAAATGAAGTGGCCAATCTGCCCCACTGTGGTCCAGATTCTGCCCTCATTTACCCTCACCTGACCCTGGAATGTGTTTTCCCCATTTTCCTGTTCCTGAGCCCAGTCCTGAAAACTCTTCCTCACCGGGGTATTGCCACTGACTGCAGGGAGGGGACTACTTGTGTCAGCATCAGGCCCTCTGCATGCCTCTGATTTCACTGCCACCCTAACCTCAGGTTCTTATGCTGATGCCCTAACTGCATAAAAGCAACTGGCAGCCCCTACAGCTGTTTGTGGGGTGCCTTCCCTCATTGCCTTGCTCCCAACACTGGGCTCGCCACCCCACACCCTCCCAGAGTGACCCCAGCCCAGGCAAGCCAGGAGGAGGGAGGGCACAGACAGGGATTGGACCCCTGCAGGATGACAGGGCTCCACTCAAGGGGGGCCAAACAATTCCACCCCAGGGAGAGGAGGGGGCGTCAGAGTGGGTGCTCTGCATGGGGAGCAGGGGCAGTTGGGGGTCAGGGATAGAAGGGGGCAGGGTGGGTGCTCTGCATGTGGAGCGGGCGGAGGTCGGGGTCAGGGCTAGAAGGGGGCAGGGTGAGGTCGGGGTGTCAGGGGGGCAGGGTGGGTGCTCTGCATGGGGAGCGGGGGGAGGTCAGGTGGTCAGGGTTAGAAGGGGGCGGGGTGGGTGCTCTACCCGGACAGCGGGGCGAGGTTGGGGTATCAGGGCTAGAAGGGGCAGGGTGAGGTCGGGGTGTCAGGGCTAGAAGGGGGCAGGGTGGGTGCTCTGCATGGGGAGCGGGGAGAGGTCGGGGTGTCAGGGCTAGAAGGGGGCAGGGCGGGTGCTCTGCATGGGGAGCGGAGGGAGGTCGGGGTATCAGGGATAGAAGGGGGAAGGGTAGGTGCCCTGCATGGGGAGCGATGGGACCAGCCGGGTCCAGGCCATTCGTGTCTCTCTCCCCAATTGCTGCTGCTCTCAAGTCTCAGCCCGTTCACGGCAGTTCCTACTTTCTCCCTGGCCCAATCCCAGGCACTGCAGTGGCCACTCCAGCTCCTCTGAGTCCCACTCCCACCTCCACCCACAACAGCCACTCGGCCCTGCCCAGCCTGAGTCACCGGCCTGGCTCCGGGGGGAGAGGCACAGGGTGTGACGTGTGGTAAATGGGAGACGGCTGTGCCGCTGAGCACTTTACTGGGAACACCTGTGAGAGGGTGGCCAAAACACCTCCCAGCCACCTGTGCCTTTGAATAAGAAACAAGTAAGGTGGCCCCTAAACATTGCAAAGCCAGACCAGGCCCCCCGTAATTCGAGCACTGAGCTTTCTCTGTTGCCCCTGCTCCTGAGCACATCCTACAAACCCCTGCATCCCACCCGCCCAGTCTGTTGTACTTACAGCACCCGTGCAAAGTAAAACTCACTCGCTGGGTGTGTCCAGACATGCCACGGGATAGCAGTCTCTGCTGCAGCGCTCACAGCCTAGGTTTATGTCGCTTGTATCTTGTCAGAGAGGGGGAACGAGAACTTCACCCAGCCATTGCCAGAGTCCTGTGTGCATGACAGCACCGGGAACTCCTGAGAACCATGAGATGGTAGCTGGGGAGACTGTGTCAAGGGACTTGGAGAAGGAGCCCCAAAGGTGGCACAGAGCGTCCTGGATACCAAGGCGAATGCTCCAGAGACAGAAAGGGATGGATACTGGGTCAGTCTAAAACCCGCTTTGCTCTGCTCCTTTGTTGCGAGAGCGAAATAACTGCCCCCCACCGCCCTCCAGCAGCCATTCCTCCATGCTGTGCGGTCACTGCCTACTCAGCCTCCCTTCCATCGCTCTGCCCGACCTTGCCTCATCTCAGACACTGCTCTCTTCCGCAGCCTCGCTTGTTGTGCCTTCTTCCACGGACGGTCTTGCAGCTGAGAGTCGTCCTCTGTGCAAGCCAGCTGTACTCCCCTCTCCATCTTCCGCCCCCTACTCCTCTAGGGCCTGCTGGAAGCGCCTAGGGCCATAACTGCAGGAACTAGGGGTGCTGCCGCACCCCCTGGCTAGCAGCGGTTTCCATCATACCCAGGGTTGACAGTTTGGTTCAATGGCTCTCGGCACCCTCACTATACACATTGTTCCAGCTCCCCGCCTAGGGAGGCCCTAGGTCCTTGTATTTACCTAGCACTCCATCACATGCAATAGCACCAGAGGATGCACCAGAATGAGGAGCTGCTATGCGAGCCTCAGCCCATCACTCCTCCACCCCACCAAACCTCCATCACACCACTTCTGCCCCTCCTGTGAGTCCCTTTCCCCTGAGCAAGCCACCTCCTCCCTGATGCCCAGAGGTGCTGCCCAGCACGGGGACTCAAGGGCAGAGGGTGTGAGGCAGGCCAGGCTGGATGTGGGGCACCCCACCATTAACCTCTTTCCACACTGAAGTTAAAGTCTGCGTGTGTGGGAGCAAGGGATGGAAAATACGGGATTCCTGAAATCGACACAGAACAGGACACCAGGCTTTGGAACTCCACCCTGGGACAGCTACGCAATGAGCACAGGCCTGCTGTGACTTGCCACTGGACTCTCGTACATTGAGGGCTGTCTGGCGATGCCCGGAGCAGAGCATGCAGATGTCCATGCAGAGAAAAGCTCAGCTCAGAAACAACATGGCAAGGCTTTTTCGGACTTATTTCTTTGGTGGATTAATGTCAAAAGACCTTTCAAGAGTGAGTTTTAGAGGGGTGCACTTGGCACTGGGAGGGATAGCCTGGAAGAAAGAGTGAGGATACCCCATTTCCACAGCTCAGCCAGGAGAAGGGAGGATACAAAGGGGGCAGGTACCCAAGACGTTGGTGGGGAGCAATGACGCAGGAGGAAATGAGAGCAGACGCAGGACTAGGTGGAGTTGTGCAGAATAGGGACCACGAGTTTGCATGGAAGGAGAAAGGAAACTGAGGGAGGTGGGGGATTGACGTGACCTGAGCAGTGGGACGTCAGCAATGTAGGTGGAAAGCAGGTGCAGTAACAGGAGTGGGAGATGACCAGAGCACGAAGGCTCTTATAATCAGGCTGGAAAGGATGGGTTTTAGGAGAGATACCTGAGTGAGGGCTGGCAACCTAGATACAGGGAGAGGAGAGGTGGGTGACGGAGGAAGTGCAGAGTGCTGGAGAAGGGACAAGGGGAACGAAGAAGAGCTAACAGCGGGACATCAAGGGAGATATTTTGGAGGCACTTGGATACAAGGCTGAACAAGGAAAATCTGAAAGTCATCGGGTCAAAGGCGGTAACTGACCTCCCTTCCCCTGCAGCAGATGAAGTCCTAGGAATAAGATGTAGAAGGAAGAGAGACATGGCGGAGAAGTAGCCAAAAGGAGACCCTGAAAGAACAATTGCAGAGACGGGAACCAGCTGCACCCTCCAGAAGCTTGGAGCAAAGGGGAGGAGGGAGGTGAGGTGCAGGAGGGGGGAGTACAGCTGGCCTGCACAGAGGTAAACAGGTCAAAGGAAGGTTTGGAGACCAGGGCACAGCTGACTGCTCAAGAAAACAAATCCTACGAGAGAGGGAGGAATGGGTGTGGGAGGCGGTGGGAGTAACAGAAGGGAAGGGTGCAGGGGATATGCCAGCGGATTAAAGGTTAGAGAGCCCCTTGAAGATTGAGCCTGAGCGAGGGACGGATGCCAGGCGGGCACACAGCACAAGCTGGCTGGACTTCCTGACAATGCCAGTGTGTTGCAGGGCAGAGGTACGCCAGCAGCGGAAAAGAGACGATCCACGCAAGGCGCAGGAGGTGATCAGCAAGGAAAGGCTGAGCCATTTAGCAAGGAAGAGGGCACAGAACAGAGGTCTCGCCAAAGAGGCCTTCCCAGGCACTCAGTGGTGCAGGAGCGTCATAGCGGACACACGGGGTGAGTGGGCAGGGAAAGAATTACTGAGCAGGATGCTCATTTGGGCCAGTGGCTGCTCACAAGACACCAGCACGTCCCCGTCGCTCCGACCTGCTAAATCACATTTCAAGTCAGCAGAAATGTTACTTTCCTAACAGATTTCCACACAGGCCATTGCTGTAGCTGTCTCAGCGGCTGCTTGTTTGCCTGTGGGGGGGTGAGCTGGCCCACGTAATGAAGGTCGGAGATGAGGCACTAGCAAGAGGTGCCATGAAGCTATTGGGGATGCGATGCTATTCTAGTACGAGGCTATTCCTGAATATCGATCTCTCATTTGATGCCTTAGGCCACTGAGTCCATTTGGCAGGATTCCCACTGGACACTTCCTAGAGTCCCAAAGTTCAGTTCTCCCCGTGACTATGCAGCCCTCGGAATAGCCTTAGCAACCGCCAGGTTTGTTCAAACACCGCTAAGGAACTTACAAAGAAGGGAGCTCTCCAAGCTAGTTCATGCCCTTCGCCCAGGGCAGAAGACAAGCCAGAGAGTCCACAGGACGGGCCAGCCTGAGGGAGAGACGTTACAGCCAGAAACAAGGAGGAACACAAACGGCTTTAAACCTGGAAACACTCTGCGGGAAGCAGGGCAGGAAACAATACAGTACTTTCAAAAGACGTCAAACTGACGGGCTCTCCCGTCTCCTGGTCCCCCCTTCTCACATGGAGAGGCGACAGGGAACTACCAGCTCAGAGAGCACGCTGCATACGAACAGGGTCTGGCTGCAGTCACTTCATTAGGAGTCTGGGAAGGGCCTTGCTGCTTTACTGCTCCTGCTTTTGAAGAGCCTTGAATAGCTGCTGTAGAGGGAGGGAAGCGCTGCGGAAGGTTTCAACAGCTGGTGAGTCAAAAGAATAGCGAAGATTTGCTGGCTAGAGAAAAGTCCAACAGAGACATCCTGATAACACACAGAACTCCTCTCTGCACAGGGAGGGGCTCTGGACATGCCCAGCTCAGGCTGGGGATGCGGGGTTGATAGTTATTCCTTCACACTGCTGTGCTCGGAAAGATTTTAGTGGAAACCAGCACCAGGTGGACTTCTTACTCTCATCACGCACTACCCGTGTAGGTTTGTTGTCCCACAGGTTTGCCAGCGTAGCCAGCCCATCGGGGTCCCCCACCCACTCCTGACTGGGCCAGGGGGGAAATGCAAACTCAGAAGACGATTCTGCATTTTCTTCTAAAGAGTTTCTAGCCTTGCAAATGCAGCAGACATAAATGGATCACTGACGCTGAAAGCTTGTCACTTAATGCACAGGGATGTCCACCTTAAAAACCCTTCTCTCCAGATCAACACTGCTCAGCCGCTGGCTGGTCTCTGAGAAGAATGAGGCTGGGCACTCATCTCCTAGCCGGATAAGACAGACTTAGATGCCTTCACACTACACCAAGGCAAGGCAGCTCAGGGAGGCTGCTACGCTACACTATTCCCCTCTGAAGGCTGCTTTAAAAACCCAACGTCAACGTTTGACTCTCAGTGAGTGTGGAAGCTATCTCCTCGCGGCACAGCCCCCTTGCTCAGGCCCAGAGGACATGCCAGCCACCACCAAAGCTAAGTTTGGGTTCTCCACTCTCACAGACTCTTCCTCCCCATAGCCAGACCCTCCCTCCTCTCCTCCTCCCTGGGAGGCCTTCATGTGTCCACAGATAAGCCCCAGGCCCTTGAACTACACTTCATCCTGGACTCCCAGAGCCTGCATGTCATTCTCCCAGCCACACCCTTGAGCTCACAGGCTCCCCTCTCCGTGCTCTCACATACTCCAGCCACTCCTATTTGTGGCTGAATGCTCTCTCCGCTGCCTCACCCCTTGGTATGCAATCCTGCCTCACAGTTTTCTCAAGCTCCTAAACTCACCAGGTTTTTCAGCCCAGATTTGCTGTCAGCCCCTTCTTTGCTGACTTTTCTTCTCCAGCCCCGGGAGCCGATACATACAAGTGTCTCTTCTACTGCCTTTAGCCAACTGCCTCTATTAAAATCCCCCTCCCACACCTGAAGCAACCCTAGTTCAATCCGCTGCAGACTTCCCAGCGTACTGCAGTGACAAGTCCCAGAGAAATGCCTATGAAGTGCATGAGACAGCACCTCAAAGAACAACAGGCATGTCCCTGAGCCCCAGGAGTTGGGAATCTCATCCCTGCCTCTCCTGAGCTCCTTTCCAAGCTGCAGAGCAATTTCTCCACCCTGCCTCCCTCCCTCTTCCAGGCCATTAACTCTCTTCCACCCACCCACCCACCTCACCTGCCCCTCCCAGTCTCTCTCTGGCTAGAGATGAGTAACTCTCCTCCTCCTCATTCCCCCAGCTAATACTGAAATGATTTGCAGCAGCATCTCCTCTCCCAGATCTACACTGACACCTTCTCCCATCATCATCCAGTCCCTAAAGGAAACCACTTCCCCAGAGGTCCCTTTCTCCCCAGATTTACTCCTGAGAGTCCTGGCACTGGTAACTTCTCTTTCGGAGCAAAGTAGGCACCTTAAAAGCCCTGTGCCTAGCTACTAAGTGCTGCTGCCACTTGACCATTGATACTTTCACCTTAGCTCAGAGACCTCTGGACAATGTAGAAATGAATGTACATCTTATAGGAACTAATCCTGCATCCTTTTGCTTTCCCTCATCATTGGCATTGCTGAATGTTTTGAAGGGCTGGCGGGTCTTTGCACTCGCATATGGATTTCAAGGTTTCCCTTCTCCAGTAAAGATCCATGATTGGCTTGCATGGTATTTTTATTTGCTCGTCCACGACAGCAGAATTCACCACTTGCTTACAGCACAGGCGTCAAAGTGCTGAAACTCAGGGCTTAGTGCAGGTTCCCAAGCCTGCTGCCCAGCCCCTCACCTGCCTCACCCTCCCGTAGGCCTGCCAGAATTCACAGGGGGAAGTCCCAATCTGCTGCACCTGTAAAGTCTGCCAGAGCATGGCTTCTCTGCGGAGAGCCTTAGCCTGTTGGGAAAATGCTTTGTTCTGGAAGCAGAATCTGAAACTCTGTTTGAGAGAGGAGTTTGGCTGAAAGACGCCTGCGGCTTCCTGCGATGTGGTGGGAGGGAACAGGGAGACGTGCTGGAGCAGGGTTGCCCTCTTGCTCTATACAGTGCTCATTTAAATGTCTATTGATCACTTCAAAACAGGAAAATTCCCCCCCCCTTCTCCCCCGGCCAAAAAACCCCCAAAGGAAACAAAACTTCTCTTAAGAAATGCACCTGAGCAACCTCACCTCTCTCAAAGCAATCAGTGACAAACTATGAAATCCCAGTTAGGGCAACATTCGAATCCAGTCCAACTTCAGCCCACATACCTTACCCCTCAAACACATTCATGGACACTTCACTGACCCAAGCTCCCTTCTGCCTTCCACAAAAAGGATGACACACAATGCACATCTCTTGTTCCATTCACCAACTAATCCATCCTCCAAGTATTCAGATAGTAACAACATGTGACGGACTGCTGACTTACAAGTATGTCTGCTGATAGTTCTGTATGAATGTTTCTGAGCATTACGATTAGTCACTTTGTTTCCTGGAAGAATTTAATCCAAATTAAGAAAAAAAAAAAGGTTACTTGTCAAGAGACGTAATCATCCATTCCATAAGAGAGCGGTCTGCCGCTAATGGTGAGAAAGCACAAAAGGAAAAACAGTCTTTAACAGAGCCTTACAGGTAACCCTAATGGGAAAGGAGGAGAAGAAACCCACGGTAGGGAGCACATTGCAGAGCTGGCTTCTCCCTCCTCCTGGCCGTATCGCCAAAGGAGAGCTGACGCCAACAGGCTTGGGGTTTGTTTTGTTGTTGTTTTTAAAACCATTCTAGGTTTCTTCTACATCCGTAGCAACCAACAGTATTTGCCATTTTGGGTCACTGAAGGAAGCTTCCGAGCGATGCTATTTATACCCTCATACTGCATCACTTGGTCCTTGGAATGCAGCACTGCAGCTTCTCATCAACCTGACTGGGGAACTGCCCAATATTAATTTGGTTGCTTCAGATTGTTGTTGGCCACCTTTGTGTTTGACGACATGAGACTTGGGTTCTTCTGTACAGCGCTGTGGGATCCAAGGATCACGACTGCTGTACAAGAAGAAAGGATTAACTCACGTGGCTGGTGGTGGTGTCCCCTTGCTTCCGTCTAGCCAGGAGGAACTAAGGTGGGAAATTGTTTTTAAAACCGTACACACCAAATAAAGGGGAAAATCCAGCATGGAAAAGGAGTGGGGACCAACAGGCTGAGACTAAAATGGAGTGGAGACCACGGATCACTAAACGGGAGTCCCCAAGGCAAAGTACTCCAGCTTCAGACTCTGTTTCAATTACACCTTCGTTTAGGCATAAGCTCTAACACTGGGTTTTCAGAAGGAGCAACTACTATCAGTATAGATGTTGCTTGGGCCATTTATAAATTTAATGTGTTTTATCTTTGGGGATGGGGGGTTATAAATGAATACTCTGTTTTGATGACACACAGCCCCACTGAATTGCTGACTTTTTACCCTTCCTCCCCCTCTAACTTTAAACAAGTCAATAACCTCTAATTCCCAGGCTAGAGTTATAGTGCAACAGATTCCAATTTCTCAAGAACAGCACATAGCGAAGACTTAAGCACACAGCCTCCTATTCGGACTGTACTAGATTGAGATGGAAGTGGGGAAAGTCTTGCCCTGAAAAACTAAATTAATGGAAAAAATAAGCATGCCCCCTTAGATGGCGAGTAAAATGCTTTCTGGAGGCTGGATCTCTATCTCCAGAGCCCAAGACAAACACACTGTTTGAACACTGAATGAGCTCAATCTTACCAAAACATTCATAAGTGCCTGAGTTCCTGCTAATTCCAGAAAAACTGTGTGTTAATATGCAACATCATTTGTTATAGCAAGTTACTCTGTATTGACACTACTCCAGATGCGTCTTTCTTGGCAGCATCAGCGCCCAGGGCGAAGGGTGCTCTGGGTAGCACTTTTAATATAGAATGTGTGTTTGCATGTCAGCTCTTCCTCTGCTGACAGTCAGGGTGTTACAATAGTGAGAAACTCAAGCTTCCTCTAGTACCTTCTCCGTATCACTCAAATCCACCACTTTTCTCCCCATGCTTAATGGAACTCCGATGTCAATTTATCCCTGCGCTTGCCTCTCCCTCCCAAGCAAACTACAAGCTCTCTTCTACCACTCAGTTCGCCTCTCAATAACATTTTGGACCATGCCAAGGAAACTTCTGTTCCATTCAGGATTCCTTCTTTCTGCTAGCTACAGCTTCTCCTCTCCATTGTCCTTGCTCTCAATGCAGGCTTCACTACTGTATTCTAGCCGATCCGCATAGGCGGCTCTGGCATATCTAACTGTGCTCCCCTTCAAGTCTCTATGTCTATGGAATGCCACAGGGTTCAGTTCTCACCCTCTGTCTTTTACAACTATCTTCCTGCCTCAATCTGCCTCTCTCTACCTTTGACATTAAGTACCATGTTTAAGTGCATTAAGTTCCTTATTCAGCAAAGCTGTTGAAGAGAGAATTTGAAAGAAAGATGCCATACAAAAGAGAGGAGTTGTACAGGTGTGATGTTTTGCAAGATGAATGCCTTACCTCCTCTGAATTCTCTGCCCCACCATCCTTCCCACCACCACTGCTGCCACTGCTGGGCTTTGTGGTGCTTTTAGCAGACTTTGGAGGCTCCTGGAACAACGAGGAGAGAGCATATTCAGTTGCACTGGGCTTGGAAAAGATTTAATTCCGTTCAGTTAGACACAGGTTTCTGTGGGCTTGGCTACACTGCCCCACTGTTCAGACTACAGGGGTGAAGACAGCAGTGTCTTGTGCACCAAAGTGCTGCCCAATAAATCCCCTGCATGAACTTTGCAGGCGCAAACTAAAAGGTTCCCAGTTCACGTTAACATAGTCCTCTTCAAACAGGGCTACATTAATGTGAACTAGGAACCTTTTAATTTGCACCTGCTGCATCGACACAGAAGAGCTATGGCACAGTACTTCGGTGCACCAGGCACTGCTATTCACACCCCCAGAGTCTGAACCACAGGATAGTGTAGACATTGCCTATATCTGCTTCACTCTTTCACAGACTGTCACGGAGACACCACCCCAGCAATAATCCATGATCCATGTCTCTTAAAATGGGGGCTCCCAGAGATACTTCCTCCCCTTCACAATGGAGAACTCTGCACCTAGCTAAGGTTGGAGCAGCCCAACTGTCCAACTACTACATACGTCATATCCTCTTCCAAGCCAATCTGACTCGGTAACCCACCCCCTGCAGTGTGGAAAGCTGGCTGTTAACCTCCCAAACAGAACCAGGCTACAAGAATGCATTCACACTCCTAAAGATTCCCCCAGCGGACCTGGGGCCTGTCCATGGCCCACAACAGATGGGTGATGGGGAATGCAATGCCAGGAGAGGACAGCAGCTGGGGAATTAGTTTAGCTGGTTATGGCACAAACGTTCCTGATGCAACATGTGGCTAAAACACCAGGCCCACGAGAGGGCATCTGACAGCAAAAAAGGTGCAAAGAATTAGCCAACACAGGACTCACAAAGGGGTTGTAATTAAGCCATGAGCTCACCAGGTACAATGGGAAGGGAAGGGACTAAAGAGTGCTTGTGGGGGAAGAAACAGAGAGCGGGGGGGGGGGAGTGGAGGGAAGAACGACAGGAAAAGAGGTGGGAGAGCTGGGGTTGGAGAGAAGTGGGAGAAAAGGGAAGCAGGGGAGAGAGAAGCCAGAGCCAGATGAACAACAGACGTGCAGCAGCCAGGAATGTGAGCGAGGCTAGTGCACCCAGAGGACGGGCTTGGAGAGCAGCACTCTAGCCTGCTGTCTGCAGACACCTGTGCATCACGCATGGACAGTGTTTTCACTGTGTGTGGCCAGTCTGTGCTGTGGTCCATGGCAACATGTGTGCCAGATGCATCATGTATGCACAGGCCATGGCAGCATGTTCCAGGTGGGTTTCTGCACCGTGACCTAGAGAGCACAGTGTGGATGATATGAGCCTGGGTTGTGGCAACATGTTCACCAAACATGTCGTGCCCACACACGTCCTTGCTATGGCACCGCATGCAATGCTGCGGCCCGGTAAGTGCCTGAGCCTGGTCACCACTAGCATCGAGGCCACGTGTGTGTTTGCACCTCGCAGGGATTGCACTATGCCGCTGGAGCCGTCACGTCTTTTGGTGCCAAATGTGCCTGGACTGTGTCAGAGTTCGCAGGCAGGTGCAGATTTATACCTGCGCTGCAGCCCTGTGGCCCCTCATGCCCACACCATAGTGATATGCTATTGAACACGTACCCCTACCTGGGGCACCGCTGCCCTTCCCCCTGCACCACAGCACCTTGTTACTGACGCCTACCAGGGCAGCACTGCGGGACCCACTGCCTCCCACCCTCTCTTCTCCCTGCACTATAGCCTCCAGGCCTCTTTACCCCTTAGCCCCCTCTGCCCCATAGCCCCCCTGCCCCATAACGCCCCACAGCCTCCAGACCCAAAGCCCCCTCCACCCCCCCTTCCCCACAGTCCCTTCCACCCCTGGCACCTCCGCCCACCTGCCCCCCAGCCCCATAGACCCCTGGCACCTCCACCCACCTGCCCCACAGCCCCCAGACCCACAGCCCCCTCCACCCCGACACCTCCACCCACCTGCCCCACAGCTCCCTCCACCCCGGCACCTCCGCCCACCTGCCCCCCAGCCCCATAGACCCCTGGCACCTCCACCCACCTGCCCCACAGCCCCCAGACCCACAGCCCCCTCCACCCCGACACCTCCACCCACCTGCCCCACAGCTCCCTCCACCCCGGCACCTCCGCCCACCTGCCCC
>NC_048300.1:3669077-3775820 GCF_013100865.1 Trachemys scripta elegans | reverse complement strand
CTTCCAGGGCGAGTGGGTGCGGGTGCGGCTGCGGCGGGAGGGGGAGGGCGAGGCCGGGCCCGGCGGGGCGCACCTGGCGGCCGTGCTGGCCCTGCATCCCCGCTGGGACTTCCCGCAGGAGCCCCGGGACCCCCCGGAGGGCTCGGCCGTCATCCCGGCCGCGCTGGCCTTCAACCTGGCCTGCGACCCGCTGGGCGGGAGCCACCTGCTCATCCAGGTACCGCGCTGGGCCTCGGCCCTCCAGGGCTTGGCAGAGCGCGGAGCTGAGGGGCTGGGGGATCCCCAGGGGCCAGCCGGGTGTGGGGTGGGTGCAGGCGCGGCGGGGTGGAGGGGCGCTGGCCAGGTGGCCGGCAGGGCTGCGGCGGGTGGGTGGCCAGCGATCTCCCAGGGATGGTGTCGATGGAGAAGCGTTTGGGAGGCTGGGTGGGTGGGTGGAGGAAGGTGAGGTACCTCTGTGGGAAAGGAATGAGCTGGCGGCTGGTTCGCCGGGGAAGCCCTTGGCAAGGCAGGTGTGGGAGTGACAATGGAGAGTGTCTAAAGTCCCAGGTGTAGTTGATGCTTCAGCTAGAGTTGGCGGGAGCCCTGCAGTGGCACCACCCTGGTTGCCTTGGGGAGGAGCCGCTGTTGTCTTCCTTCCCTTCAATGGAGACGGTAGAGCAGGTTTTCAGCAGGGTTTGTGGGGAAGAGGGCTTGCTCTGTAGGTTGTTGCCACCTGGAAGTTGAGGACAAGTGGGTCATAACTTCTTAGTGTCGATACAGCCCCATTAAGGCTACACCGGACCATTATTTCCTTTGCAGAGGTATGGGGAAGCTCCTGGTATGGAAGAGAGACAAGGAAGTCGGTCCTTGCTATCCATACCGCCCTTTGCAAAGGAACTGCACATAGAGATTGTCTCCTCACCAGCCTACAGCACCAGAGGAGTCTATGACAGTATTCTCCACCAGCACTTCCAAACTCCCAGGTTAGCCTTTTGGTAAAGATGACACGTTATTTTTGTCCCTTTAATTGCCCTAGGAAGAAGGGAGCATCTCAATGCCATGCTTCATCACTGCTTCTTAAGTTCACAATGAGCAATGCACCTCCAAAGTACCCATTGCACGGTTGACTAAACCCATTAATACTCACTGAGAATGATCACAAACTAACCTGGGAATATTTGGAACATCCCACTGGGGTGCCTGCTTAACTCAGCAAAATAGCCTAGGGCACGTACTGAGAACTGTTTTCCACTATCGATCCACCCTACTTCCTCCCCCTGGGATATCCCCCAACCTTGTGCTAAGCTTCCTCAATCTCCTCCTTCAAATCATTCCTCGGTACTCCCTTCTGCTGGAGTGTTGTCTGTAACACATGCGAGGTCATTGTCCCGCTCTGCTCGGCACTGGTGAGGCCGTAGCTGGAGTCCTGTGTCCAGTTCTGGGCGCCACGCTTTAGGAAAGATGCGGATATACTGCAGAGAATCCAGAGGAGAGCAACAAAAATGATATGAAAAACTGGGCATGTCTGGTCTTGAGAAAAGAAGACTGAATGGGAACCTGATAACAGTCTTCAAATACGCTACGGGTTGTTATACAGAGGACAGTGATCGATTGTTCCCCATGTCCATTGACGATAGAAGCTTCTGTTGCTGGCCCTTTCCAAACATCTTCATTCTGGGCACTGTTTGTAAAACCAGTATTAAACTTAATTAAAAAAAAATCTGATGAGTAACTGTTTGTTATAAGAACGGCCATGCTGGGTCAGACCCAATATTCTGTCTTCTGACCGTGGCCAGTGCCAGATGCTTTGGATGGAATGACTAGAACAGGGCAATTATAGAGTGATTCCTCCCTTCTTGTCCAGTCCAAGCTTCTGGCAGTCAGAGGTTTAGGGATACCCAGACCATGGGGTTATGTCCCTGACCATTTTAACTAATAGCCATTGATGGACCTATCCTCCATGAATTCTTTTTTGAACCTGGTTATACTTTTGGCCTTCACAGCATCCTATGGCAACAAGTTCCACAACTTGACTGTGCATTGTATAAAAAAGTACTTCCTTATGTTTAAATTAACAGGCAGCAGGTTTAAAATAATCACATGACCTCTGGTTCTTGTGTTATGCAAAAGGGTAAATAATGCTTCTCTATTCACTTTCTCCACCCCAGTCATGATTTTATAGACCCTCTAACATATCCCCCCTTAGTTGTCTCTTTTCTAAGACTGAACAATCCGAGCCTCTGTAATCTCTCCTCATATGGACCCTGTTCTATACCCTGGATCAGTTTTGTTGCCCTTCTCTGAACCTTTTCTAATTCTAATATATCTTTTATGAGATGGGACGACTAGCACTGCATGCAGTATTCAAGCTATGGACGTACCATGGATTTGTATAGTGGCATTATGATATTTTCTGTCTTATTATTTATCCCTTATTGCTGTCTAACATTACTAGTGTTTTTGGCTGCTGCTGCACATTGAGTGGATGTTTTCAGAGAACTGTCCACAATGACTCCAAGAGATCTTTCTTGAGTGGTAACCGCTAACTTAGACCCATCATTTTGTATGTATAGTGGGGATTATGTTTTCCAATGTGCATTACTTTTCACTTATCAACATTGAATTTCATCTGCTATTTTGTTGCCCAGTCACCCAGTTTAGTGAGATCCCTTTGTAGCTCTTCACAACCAGCTTTGGACTTAACTATCTTCAGTAATTTGTATCATCTGCAGATTTTGCCAGCTCACTATTCACTCCCTTTTCCAGATCATATATGAATATGTTGACCATTACAGGTCCCGGTAGTCTCTCTCTTTGCATCTGGAGAATTCCCTTACAACACTTCCCTGTTTGCTGCTTCTGTTTGCTAGCTCTCATGATCTCTCGTGCTCTCTCTCATGTAACACTTCCCTCCCCCTTCCCCCGATCCCTAACTTTGTCATCATACCCTCCTAGGATGTCTTTTAGGATGTCTACGTTAGATTGTAAATGCAGGAGGGCAGAAGCTCTCACTTCGTCTGTAAGGTGCTGTGCAACCAACCCTATGATGCTGAATAGAAAAAAAAGAGAATCGGAGAAATGTCAGGCTGGAAGGGACCTCGGGAGGTCATCTCGTCCAGCCCCCTGCTAAATTTACCTAGCTCATCCCTGATGTATGTTTATCTAACCTCTTCTTAAAATACCAACAGTATCTCTGTTTCCACACCAAATTCTTCAAACAGAGTAAAGCTGCATTCCCCATGCAGGAGTCCAGATGTGTCCGCTCAGGAACCTGGGAGTGCTAAATCTGGTGTTTTAAGCCAGCTGTCTGATGTTTTAGAGTAGAGAGACACACTTGCTGGGTTTGAATGGCTTTTCCCCCTCCTGCCCAGATAAAGAGAGCGCGGCTGATGGATTGATTTACTGTTTCTCACTGGTTCAATATTCTGAGGATGTGGAGGACTGCACAGCCTAAGAGAGTTGATCGTTCACCATGGCTGTTGCTTTGTTGCAGGTTGGTCCAGGCGGGTGATATCCTGTGTATTCCGACAGCTGGACATCCTGAGTTCTTGGAAGGAAATTCAGAGAAATTTCTTAGGTATGCAGTGATCTCCCTATGCCTTTTCAGGCAGCTGTTAAAGAACTGCTTTTCCCTTCTGGCTCAGTTGAAGCCTGGTGATAAATTCTTTTCTGATCTGTCCCTGGAACTCAGAGTTGGTCTGTTGTTGGGGTTTTTTTGGATTAAAAGTTTGTGTTGGATTTTAGGTGGGTATGCGGTTACACATCAATTCAGCAAAGCAGCCCTCTGAGAGCAACTGGTGGGGAAAAGAGGAAGCGAGAGGGAGGAGTGCACTGCAGCTGTTCAGTGACAGAAAAGCAGATTGAAGTAGATGTTTGGGCTTGTCTAAATGGGAATATTATAATGGTATAAACTAAGGTGTGAATTTAAACCTCTGGAGTTACACTGGTATATTTCCCCGTGTGGATAGTCTTATTCTGGTGCAAGAGGGTCTTTTGGGGGGTTTAATTTATATAGCTGAGTGGCAGATACCACCAATTTGGTTGACTAAACGTATCCTCTCTATGCATATGCGCATCATACCTCATTTGAAAGCTTTATTGTGTCTACTTTAAGATGAAGTCTGATATGAAGTGCTCAAGTTTGTTCCGTTGCCATAGAAACAGGGATAAACAATGCCATCATCAAAACGTTAAAATGACCACTTGGAAATATTTGCATTAGTTTCTGTTAGTTTAGTGACTCTGTATATTATTGCAAGACATAAAAGTGGATTTTTTTTTTTTTTACCTGAAAGCATCACAACAACTATCTCACAGGTAAAACAAAATCAGTAATAAACGTGTACAGATATCATTGAAATGTAATAGTGTTGGTGACGATATCATCATCATCTTGTTCATCATGCTCTCTGTTGAGAGTGCCTGGGTTACCACAGTCTCCACTGCCTTAGCACGTACACAGTTCTGTGCAGAGGGGGTGGTGCTGACTACAGATACAGTTGATTGTTTGTGTGTGTGCAGTCGAGTGCTTTTCAGACCAGCCAAGACACTTTTTTTTTAAAGGTGGACAAAACAAAACAAGTCTTTGGTGGGGTATTTTTATGCAAAGGATACGTATTCTCAGAGCAGACTTGTTTCTCAGGTCTGGTCTACACTGCAGACCTGTATCGGTATAACTGTGTCGCTCAGGGGTGTGAAATATCCACACCCCGCAGCAATGTAGTTTTACCGACCTAATCCCCATGTGGACAGCGGGATTATTAAGCAACAGAATGTGCAAAACGCTCAAATAATACAG
Organism: Trachemys scripta elegans; assembly: GCF_013100865.1. Taxonomy (NCBI): domain Eukaryota; kingdom Metazoa; phylum Chordata; order Testudines; family Emydidae; genus Trachemys; species Trachemys scripta. The sequence continues at coordinate 3,771,043 of NC_048300.1, read as the reverse complement.
AACGCTTATGGACAGATACTTTCTCGCTGTCTGCCAGCTGGGAGGGGACGGGGGACAGTCTTGTCGTGCCCCCTCCTGTTCTGGTTTATGATGTGTGTAACCAGGGGGCCTAGAGGCCCCAGTCGCCTCCTGGTGAGGAAAAGCTCATCTGGCTGGTGGGATTCAGGCTGCTTCTCTTCCTGTAGCTGGCCGGAGCTGTACTTCAAGGTGAAGAAGATTGTAGGAGTGGTGGAAGGAGAGCAGTCTGTGGGGTACCTGGCTGACATCCAGAACACGTCGCTGTACCTGGTAAGGTGTCAGCGGGAGGCCGAGGAGGGTGTACAGGAGATGTGTGAGGCTAAGATCGCACGGCCAGGATGATGTAGGAACACTGAATGGCCATGGAAGAGGTTCATGGCTCTACTCCCCAGATAGGTGCTTTAGGGAAGCAGTTCTCAAACTGTGGGTCAGGACCCCAAAGTGGGTCGGGACCCTGTTTTAATGGGGTTGCCAGGGCTGGCGTTAGACTTGCTGTGGCCCAGGACTGAAGCTGAAGCCCGAGCCCCTCTGCCCAGGGCAACGGGGCTCAGGGTACAGGCCCCCTAGCTGGGACTGAAGCCCTTGGACTTCGGCTTTGGCCCCCCGACCCGGGGCGGCAGGGCTTCGGCAGGCTCAGGCTTCAGCCCCCCCGTCCTGGGGTCCGGCAGTAATTTTTGTTGTCAGAAGGGGGTCGTGGCGCAATGAAGCGTGAGAACCGCTGCTTTAGGAGATGCTGGGTGACTTGAGAAGACGTCCCTTCTGAGGTGTGGTTGGAAAGCGTTATTTCCTGCCTTGCAGGTGGGTTCAACAAACAGCGCTGTGCCATCTTCCCCAAGCCGTGGTGGCCATGGGTTTTGGAGCAGTCTGTCTCCCGCCGGGCTCTCTGATGTGGTGAAGCAGCTCTGTGATGCTCTCCGGCCTCATCTGAACAGCAGGTAAGGTCACACTGATACAGCGCCCTTGTACTGGGGCGTTCCATCTGCTATGAGGAGGGGCTCCTCAGCAGGGGGCTGTTTTGTGTTGTGGGTTGGTTTTCGCTCCGCGGCATTACTCAGGACACTGGTTGTCTGTGGCAAGAGCTGCAGGTGTTTGGATCCCATGGTTTCTGAGGGGTCTTTGCTTGCAGAGGTGCTGGGATTTGGCGCAGAGTCTCTCTGGTGCTGGAGTCTCACTGCAGCGGTAATAACATGCCAGTGAGTGAGCGGGGACCCACACGCTCTGTTCCTTTGTGTTCCAGGGGGACCGCGCTACGTGGAACAGGCAGCATTCTACTGGCGGGACCCAGTGGTGGGGGGAAACTGACGGCTGTCAGAGCTGCATGTAGCTGCCTCAATCTCCACTTGTTCAAGGTAATTCTTTTAGTTGAGTTGCATGTTGGGGATCAGTTGGTTGGGGGACTTACCCCGTGTGGAGAATTCCAGGAGTTTTCTCCAACACAGGCGCTGAGCTATGAATAAGCAAGTGAAATAACACCAAAGAGCCACTTCCTCTCCCCCAGAGGCTGTCTCCTCTGCACTTGGTCCTAGCAACTCCACCCCATGTTCTCTCCCTTCTCTCTATTTCCTGTGCAGTTGGTTTCCTTGGTGCCCTACCCCCCACTCCATGGATGTGTGCACATCTCCCTCACCCTGCTTCCTCTCCGGAACTGAGATTGCAACAAAGTTTCCATTCTAATTTGGCTGAGTTTGGTATGCCATCAAAATCTGTGTTTGATTTTATATTAGTAAAAGCTCCTGTTCCAAACTCTAGGTGCCTGAACATTTTATTAATCTCTCTCTCTCTCTGCCTCAAGACCATCTGCTACTTCTGGGTAAACTTCAGTTCAAATCCCTTCCATTTTAAATGGGGTTACAGTTTTTTTCTTCAGTCACAATAGATACTCAAAATGGGGAAAACTCCCTCCTTCCTTAGTTTTCGAAGACTGGGGTTTTCTTTTCAGTTTCAAGCTGTTCCCATCGTTTTGATGGTTCCTCGTTGTTTTTTCCTGGCATGGACAATGGCTGCTTGCTCAAAGCCAGTCTCCCCTGCTTAGTATGGTAGCCCGTCCTGCTGTCTGCTTACCCCCCTATTGTGAGGTGATGCTGAAGTCGTACCACAATTTGAGTACAGTTTTCGATATACACAAACATACATTCATAACCCCAGGCTGCGGGAGTACTCCACCTTCATAGACAGCTGGTGCAGGGAGGGTTTGATCTCTCTCTTCGTCACCCAGGTTTTCACCAGCACCTCCTACACTGCCCCATTGTACAAAACCGGCTTAGTTACCCCCCCCCTTTCCTCTCTTCTCTCTCCTGGAGAGAATATGCACCCCTTTACACCAACACTCCAGTTCTGAGTCACTCCAGTGGGATTCAGTTACGCCCACTTGGCCGTAATCACCATAATTTAGCAATAATAACTTCTCCTCCATGGTCTGTAGTGCATTTCTGTTCTCTGCCACCCCCACACCTGGTCTGCCTCTTCTCTTGCAGAACAGCTCCATTTTCTCTTTAAATGGGAAATACATCCCAGGTTACTTGTGTTAAATGGAAGCCTCCCCCCCCTGCCTCCCTGGAAGCCTGCCCAGCACTCAGAACTGCAGCCTGTTAGCTCTGACCCCAGACTTGTGTAGCCCTGTCTCTGTAAGTGGAGACTGCCTGATCTGCTGAGTTTCTTCTGATGCTCCATGAATTGGACCCCTTGCTCCCAACACCAACAGCTGGGCTTCACTCACACGTGGCATGGGAAGGACATCTGAGAGGATCACCTGCATCAACCTCCATCTTCAGCTTTTTCCCAGGTCCCAGGTGATCTGTTGAATTTCCTTCCCTTACACCGTTTGTTCCTATGTGAATGGAGTTAGTGGAAATTTCCAGTGTTCTTCAGGGCATGCTGGGTCCTTCTTGCAGACCCTTTCTCTTGGCACCTTCAAGCTGCGTTTCCCACTGTGGAGTTGTTACCCACACACTCTAGGGCACCCACCTTTACCCTTCCGTGGGCTCAGGGCGTAACCTGGTTAATTTAGACACCCCCACCCTTTCCTAGGTCTTAGGGCTCAGGGCCAGTCTTACCCAGTTCTTAGGGCTCAGGGCATAATCTTTGGCGGGTTTGCGGGGCCTTTTACCAGTGAACGAGCCTTACACAGTAATATCCTTAACCTCTGTTTATTAACAGTTACCAGACAGAATACACACGCTAAGCATACAATGCGCACCGCTGCCAATACGGCAGATGAACCTTTCCTGGTGGCCAGTCAGGATCAGGTCGCAGTGTGGTTGGCAGCGTGTTGAGGTCTGGCAGCTCTGATCTTGGAGCTGTGTCCTGGAGTTCCTTTTGGACCCCAGTTTATACAGTGAGTGAAAGTTGGGTCCTGCTTAGCTCTACCTTCACCAGTCATTGTAAACTGAAGTCCTACAAACCAGTATGTCCCCCCAATCCTAGCCTATTACAAAACAATTCTTTAACCAATCCCATCCCACCATCTTAGTTGATTTAAATATTGTAAAAATTTAGTTACGCAACAGCCAGAACCAATGAAAGAACAAGACAGACCCTACAGATAAACCATAGAGAAGTGGGGACTGTAAAGGCCAAACAATAGAAGTAGAGATTTCACAATCACAGCGGTTGATCAGTGATTCCTAGTCAGACAGAACGCTGTCAAACTAAGTTTTCTTTAACCATCTTAACACCTGGTTCTTTCTCTGGTGGTGGGGCTATTAAGACAGGAGCCTTTGTAACAGCCCAATAGTACATTGTTTTGATGCAGTTTAGATGGAAGGTGAGGATGCTGCTGCTGCTTGCTGCAGAAAAAGGCCTCAGACCTTACAGAGTCACCCACCGAGGTCACTGGTTTCCTCTCCCTTCCTGGTGGCTCCTTTCAGTGTTTGCTGTTTGGTCAGTGGCTGGGCCTCTGTCCACCTCTCGTCTTTTCTGCCTGCTCCTTCTCCTTTCCCCAGACCTGTTGTGGGTGTGTTGGCCAAATGGCTCCAGATACCTTTCCCTCTGCTCTTCGTACTGCCTCTCCCAGCTGCCACGTTCCTCCACCCTCCTGGGCCTCCCCCACAGCTCTCCCATCTGTGATTTGACTGCACCCCCTTCGCACACCTTCTGCCTTGGCCTCAGTGGCCGTTCTGTGTCCCAGGCGCTGCCTCTTCTCTCTGGTGCTGGCCCTGGGCTTACCCTGCCAGCATCCAGCTCTCTCAGCTCCTCGCTGTGAATTTCTTATGGAGAACTCATGTTTGCTCCTTTGGTCCTCTCTGCAGGGTCTGCCCCCTCGCCTCAGCAGAGCAGCCCCTACAATCTCTGTGTTCTCGGTTGGTTTCCTGCAGGTGGACTGCGTTAGTTTGTGTGGAGACACTAGTGGAGCTACGGAGATGAAGCTGCAATCTGCATTTGCACAGGCTGAGCTCTTCCGGCCGTGTGTGCTCCTGCTGAAGGACATCGAGCTGCTGGGACGAGACCGGGACGGGCTGGGAGAGGACTCCAGAGTCACTGCTACACTAAGGCACCTCCTCCTGGACAGAGATGCGGGATCTAGGTAGGGACCCACCCTGGACACTGCTAGCTTGCACCCGAGGCCCTTCCCCTCTCTGCCTCGGGAATCCCTGGGCAACAACCTCTGCAATGTCTAGGCACTAGCTTCCAGAACATCCCACTGGGCTTTGGGGTAATTTCCCAGGCTTGCTCAGTTTATTTCAAAAAGCCTCCAGGGTTTGCCAGCGGAGCAGCCCTGACGTGTGGGGAATTAGAAGATTTGGCCTCTGGGGCCGAGAGGATCTTGTTTTAGTTCCCTGGGTTGGCGCCGATGAGACATTAAAGCAGATGTAGTGTATCTGGGGTGAGGCAAAGCCAGAGCTGCAGGGTATGATGGAAAGCTGGAGCAATGGGACACTTGTGAGATTGACGGAAGATAACAGGAGCTGTGGGGCATGGCACAAGGACAGAGGGCGAGGAGGGAAGATGTGATGTCACTGGTGGGGGTCCCTGTAGCTTGTGGGGGGACCTTGCAGGCGCCTGGGGGCAGAGTGGTGTGGGGTTTATAACTGACCTCGGAACCGATTGCAGGAGAGGACTGATAAAGTTTGCGGATGATACGAAGGTGGGAGGCGTTGCCAATTCGGAAGAGGATAGGGATATTCTGCAGGGAGACTTGAATGAGCTTGTGAATTGGAGTATCAGAAATAGGATGAAATTTAATAGTGAAAAGTGTAAGGTGATGCATTTGGGGATGACTAACAACAATTTTAGCTACAAACTGGGGACGCATTGGTTAGAAGTAACGGAAGAGGAGAAGGACCTAGGGGTTCTTGTAGACTGCAGAATGATTGAGTCGACAATGTGACGTGGCGGTGAAAAAAGCCAATGCGGTCTTGGGATGCATTAGGCGAGGTATATCTAGTAGGGATAAGGAGGTCCTGCTTCCGTTGTATAAGGCGCTGGTGAGACCTCATTTGGAGTACTGTGTGCAGTTCTGGTCTCCCATGTTTAAAAAAGATGAACTTAAATTGGAACGGGTGCAGAGAAGGGCCACTAGGATGATCAGAGGAATGGAAAACCTGTCGTATGAAAGGAGACTGGAGGAGCTTGGGTTGTTTAGTCTGACAAAACGAAGGCTGAGGGGGGATATGATTGCTCTCTTTAAATATATCAGAGGGATAAATACAAGGGAGGGAGAGGAATTATTCCAGCTTAGTACTAATGTGGATACGAGAACGAATAGATATAAACTGGCCGTGGGGAAGTTTAGGCTTGAAATTAGACGAAGGTTTCTGACCGTCAGAGGGGTGAAATATTGGAATGGCCTTCCGAGGGAAACGGTGGGAGCGAGGGACCTGTCTGGTTTTAAGACTAAGTTAGACAAGTTTATGGAGGGAATGGTTTAATGGTAAAACATATTAGCTGAGGAATACCAAGCAATGGTAGGTAAACAGTATAATGGCTAACAAGGGTCAGGCTGGAGACTCTTGCCTACATGCTCGGGGTCTTACTGATCGCCATATTTGGGGTCGGGAAGGAATTTTCCTACAGGGTAGATTGGCTGAGGCCCTGGAGGTTTTTCGCCTTCCTCCGCAGCATGGGGCAGGGATCTCTAGCAGGAGGGTTCTCTGCCAATTGAAGTCACTAAGACCCAGGATTTGGGGACTTCATCAGCAGAGTCAAGGAAGGGTGGGGACGGTTTTGTGGCCTGCAGCATGCAGGGGGTCAGACCAGATGATCATAATAGTCCCTTCTGACCTTAAAGTCTATGAGTCTATGAGGGTTGACCTGGGCAGGTGGAGTAGAAGTAGTCTCCCAAGCTGTACTCAGAACTGCAGCTCTGCCTGGCACTATGAGGCACCTCTTGCAGCAGATTGTGCTGACATGCAAACATACCCGTGCGTGGCAGAGGAGCATTGTGTGGGGATGGTGGCTGTTGTTTGCGGGTTCTCTGCTGTGTGCCTGACGGCTCTTGTTTCTCCGGTGTGTTTGTGTCTCAGCGGTTACCCTGTCCTGGTGGTTGCCACCACATGCCGGCCTCAGGACGTCCTGGCAGACGTGCAGACAGCTTTCCTCCACGAGGTGACGGTTCAAGCCCCATCGGAAGAGCAGCGGAAGGCCATGCTGAGCACGCTCACTGCCAGCCTTCCGTTGGGCAAGGAAGTGAGCCTGGCCAAACTAGCGCGGAGAAGTGCGGTGAGTGCAGCCTGCCTGTGGCACAGGGGGAGGGCGGCCCTGGCACGTGACTAGGCAAAGAGGCTGTTCTGAGCTCCTCTGACTAGTCCGTCAGTCACCACGCTGCAGAAATGACGGCAGCATGAGCCTTGAAAATGGACATAGGTGATGGTCCTCAGGGAGCCTCGATAGAGTCCCCCCGGCAGGCAGCAAATCGCTCGCACGGGTGAGGACAGTTGGGGAGGAGGCAGGCCCCACCCCATGCACTGGCTTGTGGGTCGGGGGGCTGCATCGCGGGAGCAGGCTGTGCAGCATGGCTGGGTTTGTGTTGCTCCTGGAGCCTGACTGTCCTTGGCCTGGCGTTAATGTTAGTGGTTTTTAACCGGGCAACTTCAATGTTGCAGTCATTTAGGTTTTTTTGCATTGAATCTCACTGGGGCGAACTTTCAGAGTGGGTGTTTGTAGACCGGCGTGCAGAATTCTGCACCCACACTTGCCTTTGCGGTTACTGCTGTGTGCTCGCCTGGCTTGTTGGGTGTGGAAATGGGGTGATTACCTATGCCGGGCTAAGCACCCAGGTGCGCGCACACATCTGCGCAGGTACCTCCAGCCTCCCTGTCGGAGAAGGAGGCTGACCTTGGTTCCAGTGTGCACAGTGGCACGGAGGCTCTTCACCATTGGACACGGGTTTTGTTTCTATGTTCACAGGGGTTTGTGCTGGGAGATTTCTGCGCTTTGCTGGCCCAAGGTGGCCGGGCAGCTTGCACCAGGATCTTAACCTCAAGGTAAATAGATGGGCCTGTGAGTGATCATCCGTGAACTTGCAGCGTGCCTGCTTGTATCCAGAACATTAATCATTGGGAATGAAAAACTCCATTTCCGCTGGTGGAAAGATACCGTATTGCATCCTCTTTCCTATGGGAGGTGGGAGCACATGCAGTGAATGTGGCTGTGATCGAGACATGGCAAAGACTATGTGGTGGGGGGGGACAACGTGCAGCGAGGGAGGTGCAGTGACTATGTGCAGTGACAGTGCTGGTGCAGTGATTGTGGCCATGGTTGAGACAGCGCAGTGAGGGAGATGCAGTGACTAGCAGGAGCGAGGCTGAGACAGTGCCAGGTCTGGGGCAGTGGGGACCGTGCAGGGACTAGCAGGAAGGGGCTGGGGTCGTGGGGACGGCAGGGAGAGAGGTGCTGTTTGTGGTGAATTGAGCGTGTGAAGAGAACAGACGTAGACTTTTCCCCTTCTCTGTGGCCAGTTTCCCAGGGGGGCTGAGTGAGGATGAGGAGAGAGATTTTTGTGCTGCTGGGTTCCCTGTTCTTGCAGAGGATTTGAACGTTGCATTGGATCAACTGCATGAGACTCATTCGCAGGCAGTTGGAGCCCCAAAGGTATGAACCACTGAGCGGGGGGAAAGATACAAGGCTCTGGTATCTGCAGCTTGCCAGGTCAGTTTGAATGGCCCTCACCCCATCCCTTGGGACATAAAGCCACGCTGCAGTAGATAGGCGCCTGGTGTTCACTCGCGGAGCCCTGATTAGCAACACCCACGCGGGGGTCTCTCCTGCACTGCACTCCCCACTCAGAGACCAGCAGGCTGGGTGCCAGGCTGGGATTTCCACTCCATGACTGCCCGGAGTGTCCGCTCTCGAATGAACTCACGCAGGAAAATGACAAAAACACCCTATCCCCGGTGGGTGAACACTTTTCACAGAGGGGTCTCTCTATACCCGACCTCTCAGTCCTCATCCTAGAAGGAAACCTGCACAACGCCTCCGAAGAGGGGCCTGAGAGCTTAGACACTAAAAACCATGGATTGAGTAGAGACACTGGACTTATGGTAGAGGTGGGCAAACTATGGCCTGTGGGCCACATCTGGCCCACGGGCCCCTCCCCTGCTGTTCCCCCTCCCCCACTGCCTCGTGCAATGCTCTGGGCAGCTGGGCAGCGAGCTCCTGGGGCAGCACAGCTGCCGAGCCTGGGCCTGACCCGGTGCTCTGTGCTGCGCGGTGAGTGGCTGGCTCCAGACGGGCAGCACGGCTGTAGCGCCGCCAGCCACCGGTGCTCCTGGCAGCGCGGTAAGGGGGCAGGGAGGGTTGGATAGAGGGCAGGGGAGTTCGGAGTGGTGGTCAGAGGGCGGGGTGTGGATAGGGATCGGGGCAGTCAGAGGGTGGGGAACGGGGGTTGAATGGCGGTAGGGGTCCGGGGGAGGGGGAGAATCAGGAAGGAGAGGAGGGGTTGGATGGGCGGTGGGGGGCGGTCAGGGGTGGAAGTTCTGGGGGCGGTCAGGGGACAGAGGGCAGGGGGGCTGGATAGGGGCAGGGGTCCCGGAGTGAAGCCAGGAAGGGGGGGGGGGGGGGGGGGGGGGGGGGGGGGGGGGGGGGGGGGAGGGGGGGGGGGGGGGGGGCAGGGGTCCCGGGGGGGTTGGATGGGGCAGGAGTCCTGGGGGGGCCATCAGGGGGCGAGAACCAGGGGGGGGTTGGATGGGGGCGGGGGCTGGGGACGGGCCATGCGTGGCTGTTTGGGGAGGCACTGCCTCCCCTAACAGTCCCTCCATACAATTTCAGAAACCCGATGTGGCCCTCAGGCCAAAAAGTTTGCCCACCCCTGACTTACAGCTTATTACAAGGATCTGTAACCCACTACTTCTGGCCAATGACTGGAGGAGTGTTAACAGGCCACTTCACCTTGAATGGTCTCTTGAAATTTGTGTTAACCGCTTATTCTAAACAATCAGATCCACCTTGAATTTAGCAGTGACGCTCCGAGTTAGTTTCCCAGACCAGAACAAGAGCAAAGCTTGTTTCTCTCACTGACAGAGGTTGGTCCAATAGAAGAGATTCCTTCCCCCATCTTGTCTCTCTAATGTCCTGGGACCAGCGCAGCCACAAGGACACTGCAGACAATGATGGGAATAGTCCGTGACCCACTATCGCTGTGTTTGTCATGCGGATGGCTCTCTGAGCACCTGCAACATTTTGGTCCAGTCAGCAAAGGTCTCTCCCTCCAGTTACTGTTCCAGCTGTGTCTGGAAAGCAGGCAGCGTGCTTGGCACTGCACAGAACGGCCCCTGGCTCTGGGAGCTTTGCCATTCAGACACCCAGCGCCCCGGGGAGCGGGCGTCTCAAGTAGCAGCTCGTACACAGCCGTCATTTCCTCCTTTTCAGCTGGGATTTGAGCAGGGAGAGGGCGGGAGTTCCAGGTGGAAGTGGCCACCTGGGAAGTGGGGGCAAGGCACAGCTCTGGGAGGAGGGAGTCTGGGTGGAATGAAAGAGGGAGTCGGGGGGCGAAGCAGGGTCAGGGGCATGAATCCAATGTGGAAGGCAAGAGAAGCCAGTGAAAGGGTCTGAAGAATGGGTGACCTGGTCCAGGCAGCAGGGTGAGCACAGGCCAGGGTTTAGCCATGGGGCTGGTGGGGGAGGCTGGGTTTTCGAGGACAGGCTAGAGCAGCAGGGAGAGGCGCTCCGTGTGAAGGAGGGCATGGAGCGGAGGGTGGTGTGACCTTTGAGGCAGTGTAGGAGGGGGCTGAGAGCTGTGGAGGAGTCCGAGGTGATGGGCTGGAGTTTGGGGGCGGTGAGGGGGTGAGAGAAGGGGGTGCAATCAGATCAGGGATGTACACCATGCACACCAGGCAGGGAGCACATGGAGTGGGGGTGTCAGTATGCCCTATTCGCACAGCTGCCAGCCAGAGACCTGGAGCTGGGGTCTGGAGCAAGCGGGCTCTGGTCTGGGGACGAAGCGGGTGACTGGGCTGTCGGTCTCGCTGCAGATCCCCGCGGTCACCTGGCAGGATATCGGTGGGCTCCAGGAGGCGAAGAAGGACATCCTGGACACCATCCAGCTGCCTCTGGAGCACCCGGAGCTGCTGTCCGTGGGGCTGCGCCGCTCTGGCCTTCTGCTCTACGGGCCTCCTGGGACAGGAAAGACCTTGCTTGCCAAAGCTGTGGCCACTGAGTGCACTATGACTTTCCTCAGGTGAGGAGGGGTTGGCCTTCCCCGGGGTGGGGTGCTGGTCCTGTGCTGTGTGGCCGGGGCTCCTTTGCCCAGGGCCGGTATAACTGGGTCCCTGCTCTCTCCCTTGCAGTGTGAAAGGGCCGGAGCTCATTAACATGTACGTGGGGCAGAGTGAAGGGAATGTGCGTGAAGGTGAGTGGCGGGCTCAGCTCGTGGCTGTGAACGTGGCTGGCAGGACGGCTGTGCGCTCTGGGAGCCTGCTTCGCTTCCTTGGTGTAGGAGGAAGGGGATAGAATTTGGCCCTATTGCTCATCCAACAAACTTCTGCCCACAGCGAGGCTGCTGGGGACAGCGGACCAATCTGGCCTCTCTTCCTGTCTGCTCTCTCTCCATTGTCCCAGCTCTCCATACCTTGGTCATCTCTAGCCTTGATGTCCATAATGGCTCTTGTCTGGGCCTCCCTGTGCCTTGCCTCTCCTCTAATCTGCCATTGCAGTCATCGCATCTCTTCCTTGAGTGCCTCCATTGGCTCCGTGCCTGCTCCTGCTTCCAGCTGCCTGATGTCCCTGCTGTATTAATTCACATGGACTAAATGGACCCAGTCAAAGGTGCTAACGTGACCCTGAAACTGTCCAGCGTTAAACCGCACTAAACAAGGTCAGGGCTTTGGCATAAAGAGACCTCAGCCTGCTTAGAGCCATGGCAAATACACCATCAGACAGCCTTATGACCATCTAGTAAAGAGACACAAAAGACAGGAAAACGTTCAAGCATTTGAAATGTCACATATTAAGTCAGGCTCTCGTTTTAACGACGTCCCTTGTTCCCTTTCCCTTTGGCTGGAGAGAGACTGTCTCCCTTGTTTGGCCGTCTCACTGTCCTCCTCGGGGAAAACAGAACCAGTTCGCTGAGATGCACTGGTGCTGTAATGGTTAAAGTCTGATCCCGTTTCCGAAAAGGAAAAACAAGACACACACCCAAGAAGGGAGGGAAAAGAGCAGCAAATATAGAAAATGCAGCTTGTCTCTGTTGCTAACTCTTCCTTGCATCCTCGCTGCTGGAAAAACTCAGGCCCAGCACCTGGTCTGATCAGCGTTGCGCTGTTTAGGGCATTGCTTTTAGCTGCCTCTTTCTGTTCACGGGCTTGCTGAAGTGTTGCAGAATATGCAGTCTTGGCCAACTAAGCCAGACGCTCCTTAGGCAGAAGGCAAAGGAGAGAGATCGGAAAGAGAAGGAATAAGGTGGGGAAGGAAAAGAACACACGGGGGAGGGAGGGGAGTTGACCGTCTCACATCCCAGGGGGTGTTTGAGATCTAGTCAGAGCCGGTGGAGATGGTGATGTCATCTGGCGCCCTCTCTCTAGCCTGGTCTGATCAGGACATCTCTCAGGATTAGGATGAAGGAGGTACCATGGCGTCCTGGTGGATCCTGGAGTCCCAGGAGACAGGCTGGGATGGCAATCATGATGGTGAAGCTCTCTGGAGCAGCTGCTGGCAGACAGGTGCTGCTTTTTTTCCATCAGCACTTGTTGAGTTTGCTTCACCTCTGCTAATTTTCACCCGCAAGTCTTTTTAAGGCCTCCCAAAGGGAGTAGCCCTCCCACATCATTTTGTCCACTTATCGGGTCTCACTTCCAACACACCAATTTTGGCTTGTGTCCAGAGACTTCCAACACACCAATCGATTGCTGGTCCCACACTTCTCTTGTTTACCTGGCTTGATCTGAACACAGTCCTTGAATTATATCAGTAGGACTTTGTGTTCTGTCTGTCTCCTTTGGCACCTTTTCCCATCAATATTGACTGTTATTAGGTTATCATCAGGCTCTGTGAATTTTTGCTCACTTCAAGTTGAGCTCACAATAGGGTAAATTTGTAGGCCCAATTATCACAGCATCCCTTGCAGAGCTCTCCTGCATGTTTGGGGCTCACCCCGACCAAGGAGGGGTCCTGTCGCCGCCTGCCCTGTGATGGTGGGGGCACCAGGAGCCAGCCCACAAGCACAAAGGTCTCACCTGGGATCCCACCAGCCTCGTTATTCCTGGCAGGGTGACCCCAACAACGCTTCTGGTCCCGTCTCCCGAAGTCCCTCTCCCCCAAGTTTTTAACTACCAGACACTCGGACTTTCCCCCTCTGGTTTGTCACCCCTGAAGGAGTGAAACCTACCCCCAGTTACCAGCTCACTTTGGCACGCACATTCCATGCTGTTTGCGCTCCAGAGACCTGCGTGGGCTAAAAATAAACAAGGTTGATTTAATGGGAAAGCCACTGATTTGAAGGTGAAATAGGGAAAGCAAAAACACGCACGACACACTGAAAATAAACATAAAAAGGCCACTGCAAGTTTCACACTTGTATATTCGCTCAATTTCCTTTTCTAAGATAAGGTATTTCCTGAACAGTTCCCAGGTGTACCCCCATCATAGAGGGGATCCAGCGTTTCTGGGACAGCACCCCTCCTGGCTGTGAGGTGTATTTGAAATTGTAGTACAGGTGTTGAGCACAGTTTTTATACACTTAAAGACATAGATTCATAACCACCATCTGCCTCCATATCTCATAATGACCAGCAAGTTATGAACATTACAAGGTTTCAAAAAAGACCTGGCTTGCCATATTTTATACACAGTCACGTCGTATACGAACGGTTGCTTCACTTGCTCATTCTGGGGGGTTCAGACCTGCTGTTCTCCCCGTGGGGTGTCTGGACCCTGATTGTCACACCTCTGTAAGCACACCCAGCTGTGCTCCATGCTCTTCCCAGGCCCCTCTGCGTTATCGCTGCGGTTTGTGTTGTGGCAGTCCCCAGGGGCCGCAGACAAGGCTCAGGGCCCCAGTGTCCGGGTGTGTCCAGACATGTCACGGGAAGCCAGTTGCTGCTGCAGGGCTCAGACTGGCTCTATGATAAGACCCAACAGATGGATGAAACGGACAAACGGGGATGGCCGAGGGAGTGGTGAAAGGAGCCTTTTTGCTGTAGAGACCCCCCCCACTGGGGGGCCATTAGCAGATAGATGGTGCCTCCTTTCCCCCCAGGAGCCAGCTAGTGACTCCAGCCAGTGGGGACAGGAGCAGACGAAGCAGGGGGCTCTGGATGGTCCAGACAAAAGGGCTGAGATTTCTCTGACTGTCTCCATCCTGTGCTGGAGGGCTGGGGCATGGCTTCACACCACACTGCTCCTCCTCCCCGGCCCTCGCCCCCTCCCGTTTCTTTCTGTTTAGCTGATCCCCTGCTAACTAAACGCACCAAAAAAAGAGAAAAGAACAAAAAATCATGGTGCTAACGTGCCATCTGCTGCCATCCCATTGGTCTCTCTCCCTGTGGGTGCTACCGCTCCCCTCCCCCCCCCCGCCGTGTCTGTGTGGTCTGTTTACACAATCGTGCCTCATTGTTTCCTTGCACGCCCCTGTCTGTCTCCGTCTCTTGTCTTCTGTCTTATACTTGGACTGTAAGCGCCTTGGGGCAGGGGCTGTCTCTTTGTCCTGTGTTTGTACAGCACCTAGCGCAGTGTAGCCCTGGTCCATGATGGGCTGCTAGACGCTACCGTAATACACCTAATAAATAACAGTAATGGTGGGTAGCAGTCCCAGGGTGCCGCCTGCATAGCCGCCCTCCTCTCTTTGTGCTTTCTGACTTGCTGCGTGCACCCCAGTGCCTGGAGTAGATGCCCTGTTCCTGTCTGCCAAGCAGCCCCCTGCCCAAACAGCTTTGGGCATGTTCGGTCCCATCCCAGGAGAGCTGGCAGAGCTCTGGGCTGAGGAGTGTGAGTCTGCAAAGCAGGATCCAGCCATTTTCTGGTGTAATGGTTCTTCTTCGACTGATTGCTCATGTCCATCCAGCTTACGTGTGTGTGCGCTCGCCACATGCACCAGTGCCGGAAGTTTCTCCCTCAGCAGTATCCGTAGGGGACCGGCTCCGGTGCCCCATTGAATGGACATGAGCAACACATCTCGAAGAACACCAGTTACGGAAAAGGTAACTCTCTTTTCCTCCCACTCTGGGCTCCTTGCTGGATGGGGGCTCCCCACAGTGCCAGTTCTCTCTGTGTAGCCTTTCTCGGGTGCCCATGCTCTGCGTGTGTCTTTCCTCCCAGTGTTTGCCAGAGCCCGGGCAGCTGCCCCCTGCATTATCTTCTTTGATGAACTGGATTCCTTGGCACCCAACCGGGGACGGAGCGGAGACTCAGGCGGAGTTATGGACAGGTGAGTGCTTGCTGCGCCCTTCTGTTTTGGCAGCTACGCTAGGATTCTGGGTGATTTGATACGCGCCGGGCGCGTGTGAGATGGCCGGGCACACGCAGCTTGGGGGGAGCCTCTCGCTCTTCGCCTCCCTGCTCCTCCCAGTCCTCTCCTTCGCCGCAGTGAGCTTGACACCTGCTTTTGCACTGCCCCACATGTGGGGCGTTGTCATTGTCTGTTACTGATTGTAGTAAGTCCTAAGTAAGCCTCTGGCTTAGATCAGGCCCTCCTGGTGCTGGGAGTGAGGCCAACACTAATTAAAATGACAGAGCCAGCTCCAAGCCCTTACAGCCTGGAATAGCTTCCTGTCTTCCACGGACTTCTCTGTCCCCCTCCAAACCGTTCTGCCATTTCCTCCTCACCTCTAGTTATTTACTTGCCCTTGGCTAGGACTGGAGAGGCCTCAGTCAGGATCAGCATTCAGGCTCTGTGCGAACGTGTATGAAGACACAAGCCTTGCCCACGAAGAGCCCTCATTGCTGAGCTCATAACCCATGTCTTGTTCCTTTCCCTCTGTCGGCTGGGAAGTGCCTCAGGGCAGGGAGTGCTGTGTGAAGCACCGCACACCTTTCACTTGTCAGCAGAATCTCACAGCAGGGCAAGCACAGGCCTGACTGCGAGTTCCTACAGCCCAGAGGCCTGTAGGTGGGATTTTTGGGAAGCACGTGCCTCCCATGGTGAATGTGTGCAAGGCTCAGCTGAGCACAGGGAGGTGTGACTTGAAGCGTCATGAAGGTGTTGTGGCTGTGCTCGGCTGAGCCTGACAAGGCATCCACAGGCTTGAGGGTAGCTTCTCGCATTTGTGGGCCTAGGAATAGAGTCTGTTGGCTAGAATAGACACAGCAGGGTATCCAGAGGCCTACGCTGCAGTGTCTGCCACTCACCGCCCACCTGAGCCTCTGTGGGGTGCAGAGTCTGCACACGGGTCGGACTGCCAGCAGTGCCTTGCAGGTGAGCTCGTTACGCAAGAGTACACTGAGGGGCAGGTTCCTAGCTTCCAAGGCCAGAAGGGTGCATTGTGATCGGCTAGTCTGACCTCTTGTATAGCCCAGGCCAGAGACCCGCCCCAGAGTAATTCCTGGTGCAGAGCTTTTAGAAACACGTCCAGTCTTGGTTTAAAAATTGTCAGTGATGGAGAATCCACCACGGCCCTGGGTAAGTTGTTCCAATGGTTAATTACTCTCACTGTTACTCTGTTAAATGTATGCCTTATTTCCAGTCTGGATTTGTCCAGCTTCAACTTTCAGCCACTGGATCATGTTCTACCTTTGTCTCCTAGGTTGAAGAGCCCATTATTACATATTTGTTCGACAAATACTTATAGACGGTGATCAATTCACCCTTTAACTTTCCCTTTGTTAAACTAAATAGATTGAGCTCCTGGTGTCTATCACTACAAGGCAGGTTTTCTAATCCTTTAATCATTCTTGTCTCTCTTCTCTGACCTCTCTCCAATTTACCAACATCTTTCTTGAATTTTGGACAGCAGACCTGGATAGAGGATTCCAGTAGCAGTCACACCAATGCCCAATGCAGAGATAAAATAACCTCTCTGCTCCTACTTGAGTTTCCCCTGTTTATACATACAGGGATCACATTAGCTCTTTTGGTCACCGTGTCACAATGTGTTCAGCTGATTATCCACCACAACCCCCAAATCTTTTCCAGTCACTGCTTCCCAGGATAGAGTTTCCCATCCTGTAAGTGTGGCCTGCCTTCTTTGTTCCCAGATGTACACGTTTACCTTTAGCCAATTTAAAACGTATATTGTTCGCTTGCTCCCAGTTTACCGAGTGATCCAGATCGCTTTGTATCAGTGATCTGTCCTCTTCATTATTTACCACTCCCCCAATTTCTATGTCTGCAAACTTTATCAGGATGATTTTATGTTTTCTTCCAGGTCATTGATAAAAATGTTAAATAGCCTAGGGCCAAGAACAGATCCCTGCAGGACCCCACTGGAAACAGACCCATTCGATAATGATTCCCTATTTACAATTGCATTGTGAGACCTATCAGTTAGCCAGTTTTTAATCCATTTAATGTGTGCCATGGTAATTTTATATCATTCTAGCTTGTTAATCAAAATGTCCTATGGTACCAAGTGAAACCTCTTACAGAAGTCTAAGTATATTACATCTACATTATTATTGTTATCAAACTTATAATCTCATCAAAAACAGATTTCAAGTTAGTTTGACAGGATCTATTTTCCATAAAGCCGTGTTGATTGGCATGAATTATCTTACCCTGCTTTAATTCTTTATTAATTGAATCCCGTATCAGCCGCTCCACTGTCTTGGCCAGGATCGATGTCAGACTGACAGGACTATAATTACCCAGGTCATCGTGTTTCCCCTTTTTAAATATTGGCACAACGTTCACTTTTTTCCAGGTCTGAGCTATGATTAGCAAAAGTCTCTGTAGGGAACATGATCCACAGATGTGTGTGTCTGTCTGTCTATATATGGTCCCTGTCACCGGAGCATGGGCGCGTGTATCCTCCCCACGTGCCAGAGGGCAGGGCAGCATTGGGAACGGAGGCTCAGCGAGATTAAGGGGCTTGCCTGAGATCACACAGAGAGTCTGGCAGAGCTGGGAACTTGCCTTAACCACAAGGCCATTTGTGTTCTTGCCCCAGGGCAGAGTTCCTGGCCTGTGGCCATGTGGTGCCCTGTTAGAGAGGCCTATGGGTCTCAAGGGGTGTGTGTGTGTGTGTGTGTGTGTGTGTGTGTGTGTGCGTGCGGGGGGTGCATTTCAGGGGTGGGTGTGCAGGCGTGCTGTGGGTGGCATGGTCTTGGGGACTGGACGGGAAGTCAAAAGACTTGGGTCCTGTGACCAGCTCTGCTAAGTATCAGGGGGTAGCCGTGTTAGTCTGTATCTACAAAAACAACAAGGAGTCTGGTGGCACCTTAAAGACTAACAGATTTATTTGGGCATAAGCTTTCGTGAGTAAAAACCTCACTTCTTCGGATGGTGACCTGCTGGGTGAGCCAAGATGCTCCACACACTAACTCTAGCTCTTGGTCTTGTCTGTTTAGCTTATGAGCTTCTTGGGGCAGTGACTGTCCCTTACGGTGTGTCTCCACCGTGCCCGGTACAATGGGGTTGGTCTGAGCTGGGGCTTGTGGGTGCTCCGGTGATAACAATACAGCTAATTGTCTGGGGAGTGGGTTTGTTCACAGCTTGAGGTGGGTTTAGCAGTAACTCCAGAGTGTCCGTCCCTTTGTCGTTCCTCTCTTGCCCTTGGCAGAGTTGTCTCCCAGCT
The DNA here is from genome assembly GCF_013100865.1 of Trachemys scripta elegans. Taxonomy (NCBI): domain Eukaryota; kingdom Metazoa; phylum Chordata; order Testudines; family Emydidae; genus Trachemys; species Trachemys scripta. The sequence goes on along the minus strand of NC_048300.1, from coordinate 3,752,927 downwards.
GCTAGCAGAGCTTGATGGACTTCATTCCACCAGAGACGTATTTGTGATTGGCGCCACCAACAGACCTGACCTCCTGGACCCAGCACTGCTCCGGCCTGGCAGGTACCTGCTCGCTGCCCTGGGCTTGCTTGCACACATGGCTACTTTCCTGTCCATATGTGGGGAGATGCTCCTCGGGCAGTGCCTCGGCCTCTGGGCCCACTGGGCGAGTGGCTGCTGGGGGAGCCGTTCCCTGGGCGATACCTTGGCCTCTGGGTCCACGGGGCGAGTGGCTGTCAGGGGAGCCGTTCCCTGGGCGATGCCTCGGCCTCTGGGCCCACGGGGCGAGTGCCTCTCGGGGGAGCCGTTCCCAGGGCGATGCCTCGGCCTCTGGGCCCACGGGGCGAGTGGCTGTCGGGGGAGCCGTTCCCAGGGCGATGCCTCGGCCTCTGGGCCCACGGGGCGAGTGGCTCTCGGGGGAGCTGTTCCCAGGGCGATGCCTCGGCCTCTGGGCCCACGGGGTGAGTGGCTGTCGGGGGAGCCCTTCCCTGGGGGATGCCTCAGCCTCTGGGCCCTCGGGGCGAGTGCCTCTCGGGGGAGCCGTTCCCTGGGCGATGCCTCAGCCAGTGGCTGTCGGGGGAGGGGGCTTCAAAGGGATCAGGTTGTGCCCAGTGCAGCCTGCGTCACCATGTTACCTTATCACTGTGCCCACCTCAGCCCCTTTCCCCCCTGTGGTATGGTACGTTCGCTCGTCCCTTTTACATTGCAGGCTGTTCTGGGCTGGGCCCATCTCTGCCTATGTTTGTGTGCAGGACCCAGCACGACACAGCCCGGTGCTGATCGTGGCCTTTGAAGGCTACCACAGTGGAGACCATGGGGCCCTCCAGCCTCTTTATTCCAGTCTGGCAGCGCGCTGGGAGCAGAAACAGCCCTGGGCATTAGCCCTGGTGTACGGGGCTCCGCAGAGCTCCTGCAAAGGGTCTATGCTGGCCTCCCGCTCAGCGCCTCTCGCAGGGCACAAGCTGGAGGAGGGGCGAGGCGGGGCTGAAACGTGGATTCTGGCTACCCAGGCTGGCCATCAGCCTGTGGGGGCCATTGCAACCAGAGCATAAACTAGAGCAGCCCTCATGCTCCTCTGATTTACACTGGGGTGGGACAGGCTGAGAATCGGGTGACGTGAGGCCACCTCTGTTCCCCCAGTCCCCGGGCTCAGCGTGCGAGTGGAGCCTGGTAACACGGGTGCCAGGGAGCCACTGACTGCCCTGGTGGTGGTGGGGGGGGTTGGGCTGACGCTGGGAACACGTGGCTTGGCTGTTGAAGCAGGTTTTTCTTGATCTGTCCTTGACTGGCTCTTTCCCTCCACCGCCAGGTTTGACAAGCTGGTCTATGTCGGCATGAATGAGGACCGTGAGTCTCAGCTGCGAGTGCTGAGCGCCATCACCAGGAAGTGAGTGTTTGCCCAGCTGCCTAGCACCAACCAAGCCGCTTCTATACCTAGCTGTGCATGCGCAGCGCAGCTGGGTGGCTAAGCGCGGTGTGGGGGGGATGGCTGGCAGAGTTGAAGGCAGTTCAGAGGTGCCAGTCATGGTGCCCAGAGCTCTGTGGGCTGCCCCCTAGCTTGGAGCTGGAGCATACAGGAGAGAAGGAGGGACCTGTGCAGGAAAGCCCTGCGGCTGGGGGCAGAAGCAGAGCTGTACTGGGCTCCATCCAGGCCTAGATAAGCTCACACCACCTCTTCAGCTCCGGGCTCGCCCTTCACACCCACAGCCCCCTCCTGGGCTGCAAGAGGCCTGGCCTCTGCCAAAGAGACGCGGAGAGCTGTAACAGGGCTGCGTCTGCACACCAGGGGCCAGATCCTCAGCAGGGGAGTTATGCGCTGCTTTGTTGAAGTCAGTGTCGCTTGACACTAGCTGAGGAGCTGGCCTGAGCGACCGATTCCCCATTGCCCTGCACTATGGAGGTTGTGGTGCCAGAGGTCCCGTTGTGATCTGGCAGGGTTTTACCCCGCTGGTTTAGTTTCCCCATCTGGCTTGCGGACAATCACTGCTGTTTCTTTCTGCTCAGGCCAGGCATTTACTGGTTGGAGAAACGAACATGTGCATTGCTGAAATCTGTGTCGTCTGATCTCCTGTCTGGCCATGTGGCCGGCCCCGTCTGCCAGAGCCCTTCCTGTTAGGGGAGACTGAACCTCTGGGGTGTGGGGTTTGCACAGGAATTTTTGATATTGAGACCACTTTGATGTAGATAGTTATGGAAATTCTCCTCTGGGGGGAGTCTGCAGCCAGGAGCCAGACCTGCAGACGCCTGGTCTTCCCTGATTGACAGGTCTGAATTGCCTTTGACTCTGCCCTGCGGGAGTGAGACTCCCCTTGTGACGCAGGCCAGCCCTGCTCTTGTAGGAGGGAAATGAACAAGCCGGTTAATCAAGTGGTGGAGCCTGTGATTATGGAGAACCCAGTGCAGAGCCCAGGGGAGGCTGCACAGGGAGGAGCTGACCTGGGGATCCGAGTCCTCCTGCCCACAGCCCTCTGGCTGGATTCAGTCTCCGGCTGTCTGTGGCTCTAACTGCTGGGCGTTTCCCCTCCTGGCAGGTTCACACTGGACCCTTCAGTGCGTCTCAACAGTGTCCTGGATCAGTGCCCTGCACAGCTGACGGGAGCAGATCTGTACGCGCTCTGTGCAGACGCCATGCTGTGTGCTGTCAAACGGAAGGTGGATTGGATTGAGGAAGGTAGGAGCCCAGCCCCTTCCTCTTGTGTGCTGGGCGGAGGTTAAAATCTCTAGAGACTAGCTGGACCCCCAGCCATTGGGAGGGGAGTGATGCAGAACAAATCACTCCAGGCAGACACGGGGGCTTCCCCGGATAGGGTTTAAGGGCAGCGAACTGTGTTTTGGGTTTTAGTGAAGCATTTGATACAGTGTCTTGTGAAATCTTCCCTCATTGGTTCACACTGGGCTTGGACTTGACTCGGTTGGGGGTTGGGACAAAGGGGAACGCCAAGTGGCCAAGCCAAGTCGGGAGAAGGCTCCTCTGGGGGTTACCATGGGGATCCGGGCTAGGTCGGGTCTTGTTCACCAGTGATCTGGGCATTTTGGGGACATTCACAAACTGGGAGACTTGCACACACAGGCAGATGGAAGCAATGGAGAGGCAGCATTGTCCATTAGTTAGAGCAGTGGCCTGGGAGCTAGGAACCCCACTGTCCAAATCCTAGCTGCGTCACGGGGCTCTCTGAGGCTCCGCACAGTAGGGTCCATCTGCAGGGGTCAGCCTGCGGGATGGGCATGGGTATGTCTCTGTACGGAGTTCCCCAGCTGTAGAATAGGGTCGTGATCCTGGCTTCCCTCTCCGGGTTTGGCTCCTCAGCATGCTGTCTAATTCTGCAGTATTAAAAAGGGGCCGAGCGAGGCAAAATAAACCGAGAGTCAGATTTAAAAAACGCTCTGTCCAGGGATGAGTGAGCCGCATGTCAGCCCGCAGGGAGAGCCCTGGGAACCAGCCTTCCTGCCCTGCCGAAGCCGCGGTCGTGACAGCGACTGAAAGGGGACTTGTCAATGGCTGTGTTTGGTCACCAAGTGGCGTTGCAACCTTTTCTCTCTTGTGCCTGTGCCTTAAGCTAGGTAAACAAACATTATATATCAGAGGGGTAGCCGTGTTAGTCTGAATCTGTGAAAAGCAACAGAGGGTCCTGTGGCACCTTTAAGACTAACAGAAGTATTGGAGCATAAGCTTTCGTGGGTAAGAACCTCACTTCTTCAGCCCATTATATAAATGGGCTTGAACTGGACTCTGCTCCGCCATCCTGGCGGTCAGCCACTTCCCCCTGGGTTGTTTGTTCCCTGGCTCTCGGCACAAGGCAGCTGCATAGTGATGGCCTTGGCACCAGGCTCTGAGACCAGTCCCACCAGGGCTTGTTCAGTCTGATCCCAGCCGGGTGCCTCACGGCCTGAAGGTGACCAAGGGCTGTTGGAGAGATGTGAGCACCGAGTACGCACAGCTTGGCTCAGGGACTACAGCCCCCCATGTAACCCCGAAATGTCTGCAGGCACGCTTGCTGCTGGAGCAAGGAGGTCTCCTCTGCTCTCTGTCGTCACCCCTCTTTATTCTTTTCATCATCTGCTCTGCAGCTTCTCTCTGTGGAAGGTTAAAGTGGAAAGGATTGGCTGGGGAGAAAGGCACGAGCTATCCCCTCTGGTCACTGGCAGCTCTCATGTGCACGAGGCAGAGCGGGGTTCAGAGGTTTGCCAGCCCACAGTCACGAAGCAGGCCCCCCAAAGTCCTGGGATTTAAGAAGAGAATAGACTGGGGGTCCTCTTTCGTTTCTGATTTCGGAGCTCTTAGGTGGCACCCGGGCCAGTTTCAAGCTTTTCTTCGCAACCATGATGGTTAGACATTTCATTACAAAACCGAGAGCTGATAGTCGCCCGTAATCACGATTCCAGAATATGGGGCTAAAGAACATTCTCCACTGCGAGATGCAGCAGGGTGCCCTTCTCCAGGCCCAGTCGTTCCACCCGAATTGAGTTCATGCATCTGCCTTCCCACAAGGCAGTTTCTTATTTGCCTAGGCTTGGGCAGCTTTTGTTAAGTCATCATTCTGAATGTCAGAGGAAGGCCCGGGGGGGCGGGGCGCTGGAGCCAGGTGGGCAGGCAGGCAGCAGGGGGTGGGGCAGGGTGAAGTGAGAGCCTCACGTGGCTGTTTAACAACTTGTGCAGAGTCTCGAGTGGGGGCTGTCAGGTCTTGCCTGGCTGGGAGCAGATTCCTGGGCTGGGGTGGGGGGGAAGACCAGCTCCCTGTGCCGTCTGCATTCAGGTGCCTGTGTGATTCTTTCCCCAGGGCTGGACACGGAGAGTTCCGCTCTAGTTCTGACCATGGAGGATTTTGGACAAGCTGCCACAAGGCTGCAGCCGTCGGTTTCGGAGCAGGAGCTGCTCACCTACAGAGTGATCCAGCGGAAGTTTGCTGCCTGCTAGCCTGCAGTGAGAAGGGAAGGAAAGGAGCACGCACAGCCCTAACGTGGGGAAGGCCAAGAGGATTCGGGACAGGCGGGTGGGCTGGTGAAGTGGAAAGATGGAGGCGTCATCACCTGCTGACTTCTGGCCAACCCTGGACGTGGCGCACATTTAGCCACGGATCTGAGGCTGTCGGCAGCACAGCTGGGGTTCATGCTGCTCCTCCTCTGTCCCAGTCCCCCTCCTCCAACCTCTCAGCCTGGCCCTCACCCCCACAGCCACCATCCCGCCCCGTAATCTGGGGTGTGAGGAACGGGCTTTGACCTGAGCTGTGGATCTCAAGGGAAAGGAGTGCGACCAAAGCCCCTGTGAGACCCTGCACTAGTCATGGATTGTCCCATGACCCCATGCCCTCCCCCTGGCGTAGGCAAAGATCCTGAGCTCGGGGGTGGATTGTCTCCCAGGAGTGAAAAATCCTCCCCTCTCCCACAGCCTCCCTGGGATGTGAGGGAATTAGCAGACGCCTTCCCCTCAGGATCAGCGGGAGGGGGATTCACACCCACAACTCCTCTCCCCGGTTACAGGGCCAGCATAAAACCTGGCACCACTGACGGGTGGTCTCGTGCTGGCCCTTGGCATGGAGGGGAATCTCATCCCGAATGAGAGAGAACTTCCTCGTGGAGCTTTAGTCACCGGGAGGTGGGAGGGTCCTCTGCTGCTTTCCCTGCTGGCACGTGCACTACAGGCAGGGATGGTGCTTCCGATCACTTAAGCAGCCATGAACAAGACAGGAGGGGGAGCCAGAGCGGCAGGGTGGAAGCGTGGGTTCCCGAGCAGCTTCCCAAGAAGCGTGGGGTCCCCTGAGGTATTCTTGCAGGGTTTCTGAACCCCCCTGGCCAGCTCCCAGCACACGGGCCTGGGCACTACACCGGGCAGAGGCACGGAGCACCTGCATTGTGTGAGGACACTGCTGGCTGCATAGGCAGTGGGCAGGGGCATACACTGCCCTGGCTGTAAATACTGTACACGGGCTTTCTAAATAAAGGGGGAGTTTCTGGTCTAGTTCTCAGCTATGTGTGGGCATTTATTGCCCCCGCTTCAGCTGGGGTCAGGCATTCACAGAGAGCTGCGAGAGGGCGTTACGCTCTGAGCACACGGGCGTGTTGACTCACCACGCACGCGGGTTGCAAGAAGCAGACTGCACTCCGGCCAAGCCCTGCTCAGTGTCATTGTACCCACTCGCCAGCGTCTGTGGAGGGGCTTGCAGGGGCAGAGCTGGGCAGGGAGTTGTGGGTCTGTGCACAGGCTGCGGGGCCCAGCAGGGCTGGGCCGTAGTGGGGCTGGCTCTTTGAGGCCAAGGACACCGTGGTGCAGTAAGACTCGTGCAATGACGTTGGCTTCAGCTTTTCTCTCTCTGTGGCTGGCCCCAGTTTCCCCTCCCAGGGGAATCTCAGCAGCCCATCCTCAGCGGTGCCACCATTTAGCACCAGTTCTATTAGCATGAAGCCCATCAGCCTGGGGCCAGGCCTGGCAGTCTCCCCCTGGGAGATCCTGGCACCCCGGGGAGGGACTGAGCCTGCTGTAGCAGCAGAGATGCCCTTTTCCAGCCACCCATGGCCACTTACCCTCCCCTGCTGCTGGGAGAGCAGCCCGGCAATGGGCACCCGGAGAGGAGGTGCAGGGTAGGGTGCTGCCCGGGAGCTGGCCTGAGGCAGCCGGATGGGCACCAGTGCTGGGTACAGCCCTTCAGAGCACAGGCCCTGAAGCTGCCCTGACCCCTTTAGGGGTTAGGCTGCCATCTCCCCTCTGGGGCCAGTGATACCTGCCTCTAGCAGCACCTCTCCTTACAAGCCCCCCGGAGCACCTCCTCGCTGCCCTTTTCAGCAGCAGTGCCCTGGGGCTGACCCAGCCCTGCCAAGTGCCCCCCTCCCGGCTGGTCTACCCCTTTGTGGCTCTCCCCACCCCCACGGATGTGCTGCTAGGAGCTCGCTGGGCCGACTGCTGACAACACCCAAAGGAAGCTAACTCAGGGCCAGGAGCCTGGGGCTGGACAGCAGCCACCTTCCCCAGCCAGGTCAGGAGGCGGGTACTAGCTGTTGGCAGCCCAGACTGGACTCCCCCGCCCCCTCCTCACAGCCTTGAGCGGCCGCACCAGCTGGCTGTGGGTTTCCCTGCTGTGAGTCTTGTCTGTCTCGCCTCCTTTCCTCGCCCCCAGCGAGCACCCGGTTCAGGCTCACGCTGCTGCTACCGCGCAGCCGGCCACCAGCTGCAGCCTCCCCTTCCCGGGCAACACGCAGCACCCCTCGCTCAGGCCCCTGACGGCTGCTGACACTGGAGCCAGGGGGTACGTTCTCCAGCTGCTGCTGCTACTAGTGCCCGAGCCAATGGCATGGGCCTTACCCACAGCATCTCTCAGCCCTCTGGGCTGCATGTAGAGGGAACGGGCCCTCAGTGAGTGGGTGCATAGAGCTGGGTGGCCCACAGGTACCTTGCTCCCACAGCACTTGGGCCTGGAGCTTACGTCTCCAGGATGCCCTGCACAGAGCCCTTCAGCCCCTCAGGGCGGGGGGGGGGGGGCACAGGCGCAGAGTGGCAGCTCTGTGGGGGGGGGCCCCCCCCCCCCCCATCTGCAGCAATGGCCAGGCAGATGGTGCAGCGGCTGGAGCACGCAGTTGGACACAGGCTCTGCTCCAGACTCCAGGCGTGAGCTGGCCCTGTCACTCCTCCATACGAAGGGCCCAGTGGCACCACAAAGAGATCCCCATGACCGGCACCAGCAGAATCCTGCTCACACCAACTCCCGCCTCCTCTGAGCTATTCATCCCCAGCCCAGCCGCAGAACAGACACCAGGACCACGTGCACGGGTCACTCTCCATGAGCGTTGTTTCACTTTCCTCGCAACAGCCTTCTGGAGAGCCCTCAACAGCCCTGAGACTCGGACAAACGCCCCCCACCCCGGTGCAGCCTGACAAATGCGAGAAGCAGAGAGGGGCGAGAAGCAGCAGCAGTATGGGCCGGTCTAGCCAGCCACAGAGCCTTGCTCAGGCAATTCCTGAGGCCTTCCCCTGAAGCGGCCGGCTGGTGGAGAGTCCCACCAGCCGCCCAAGCAGAGCCGTTCAGACAGGAAGATGGCGAAGAGTTCCATCTCCTCGTCCATTGCCACACGGCCGGGGGCGCAGTCCGACCAGCAACGCCCGGGAGCCCCAGGCAGTGCCTCAGCCTGTCTTCTTCACCACGTGGATGAAGTAGCAGGGGGTGTAGGCCTGCCCGGGCTGATAGGGCTGGAAGTCGCCCAGGACGCTGTGCTGGCACTGCCCCTGGAAGGCGTTCTTCAACAGCTCCGTGAAGGCCTCCAGGCAGTGAGGGTAGTAGGAGAGACGGAATTTGCTGGAACACAGGAGAAGAGAGACCACACTGAGGGGCTGAGGCAGGCGCCTGTGGGAGGCTCTGGGATGTGCCAGTGTGAGCCTGCCGTGCACGGGGGAGTCGGGCTAGCAGGGAGGCAGCTACGCCACCCAGGGCTGGGGCTTCTCTTAGGCCTACAGGAGTCCCCATCTGGGCAAAGCAGGACATGCCCCTGCTGCGTGCGCCCTGTGCCCAGACACTTCGTGTGCACGTGGATGGGGGCCCACCCCTCCTCACGCCACAGGTGACTGTACCAGCCAGCACCTACCTCAGTTCCGGGGCTTCCTCTGGCTCCTGGGCCGGGACCTGCAGTGTGTAGTCCAGGGTCACCATATGGGCTTTGTTGTTCACTAGCAGCACGGATGTGGTGATGTCCTTCGTCAGGTCACTCTGGGCGGGGCAAAAAGCCAAAAGCTTCCTGTTACCTCCTCCCCTCCCGTGGGTCAGCCCCCAGGCACAATGCGGGGAGTTGCCCCAGGGCAGTGGGGGGAGGCTAACGTCACCCCAGCATACTCGTTCTGGGAATTCTGGGATGGAGCCTGCCCGCCTGGAGCTGTGGTGATGCTCCAATCCCAACCCCCAATGCAGCCTGCTCTCCTGGTGTGGTCTGCACAGCACCCAGCGACGCCTCCCGCCGCAGCTACACCCGAGGGCATACAGGGAGCTGCTGCACTCTCCTCCCATAGCCTCAGCCCTGCAGCCTCTCCGCTCTGTCCTCACCTATGACTCCAGTCAAGTCAGCCTCCCCCATTACCTCCCTATGCCCTGTCTGCCGTTAGCCAGAGCTGCTCCCTCTCACCAGGTCAGCTGTGAGATTCATGTTACCAGGGCACTGGAGCCCACAGGCATGGCTGGGGGGCCGCCAGAGCCAGGTGGTGTGGCCGGGGAGGATGTGTGGGGTGGCGGGAAACCTCTATTCCCACATCACTGAGTGCCAGTCAGCCCTGTCCCTATTCCTCAATAGGGCACAACAAACAGAGCAGCCCCCCGACCCCTGGTGACCTCCCCCTCCACCTGGCAGGCCTGGAGGGCAGTGACCTTGTAGTAGATGTTCTTGCCAGGTGGGGCACAACCCGTGGCCAGGATGTAGTCGTAGTTGCGATGGTCAATGACCATGAGGCCGCCCGGTCGCACCATGCTCGCAATGTTCTTAAGGGCCAGTTTATGGTCGCTCTGATCACCTAGGCGAAGAGGTGGGATTCAGCTACCCCTCTGCAATGCACCAGAGCCCATCCCCCACCCCAGCTGCCCATGGCCCCCCGGCATCTCGCTTTGTCCTGCAGTGGTGCCAACAGAAAGCAGTGGACATGTTGGGGCCTCTGAGGCCCTGCGTGCCTGAGCTAAGCTAGTCCGCCTCCCCGCGAGCCCCATTTCCTGGCTGGAGATAGGCGGGCCCTAGCACAGCCAAAACTGGCCATCCAGGAACGCCCTACCAAAAGCAGGCCCTGGAGCAGGTACACCCCAATGCCCTTGGGGCAGGGAGGGGGGCTAGGGTAGGACGGGGCAGCTGGCACGCACTGCCCATATAGGGCCGCTGCAGCACAGGGTACGTTAGAGCAGCCCCAGAATCAAGGACTCTCCTAGGTGGAGCCGCGCAACCTTCTCTTCTGTCCCTCATTCCTGCACCACACGGGGAGTCGGGGCCTTGGTTGTATTCTGGACGCAGCCTGAGCATGGGCTGGCAGATCGAATCCTGCTGCCATCCCAGCGTGGGCTTGAGCAAGTCTCAGCAGTAAATGGGACGGTGGGCCCGCCTCGCCTGGCGGCTGTGGGGGCTGGTGCTTTGGAGATGAGAGCCCTGCATTCGCACCTGCCCCCGGCCCTCAGTACTTGGCTGCAGGGCTGGTCCCTGGAAGCAGACGCTCTTCACCAGGCTCACCTTTGAAATCAGGCAGATGCGCAAAGGAGTTTCCCAGGCAGATGACCGCATCAAACCCGTCTCCCGGCTTCTGCACGTCCTTGTCCAGGGTGAGCCAGTTGGCCTCCTCAATGACTGCACCACACGAGAGCTGGTTACACACACACACACACACACACACACACACACACACACAAAGGCCTTGCCTTCCCTGGGCTGGGGGACCTTCCCTCCTGCACACAGATCTCCACTGCTCCTGCCTCAGAGACGGGGCGGGGAGGGGCAGTACCCATTTCCACTGCAGCCTAGAAAGCACCACCCCCATACACCGCTGAACAGCTCGGCTCGGAGAGGCACTCCCATGGCCAAAGGCGACAGCCGCAGCACTGAGACACTCGCTATCCTGGGGAGGTGGGACGGGGCATTATTCCCATTTCAAAGCCAGCCAGGGGAAGCGAGTGCTGCATCGTGCGAGGGGGGAGAACAGGGTGTGATATCAGTGACGTCAAGGGAAGAGGCGCACGCAACATGTTACGCTTGCTGATGATCCTACGCCAGGGAAATGTTCCAACAGGTCCCAGAGAGATGGGGTCCCATGAGGGCGTTCTGCATTGGAAATGCAGCCTACAGCACCTGGGGACTGGACGTTGATCTCCTCGGGGCAGGGGAAGCCTGGCAGAGCCGGCAGCAGGCTAGTCAAGCGTTTCAATGCAGCAGCAGGAGTCCAGGGCATTCTGGGCTCCCGCTACAGAGGCATCACCCCCCAGTGCCAGCAGGAAGCTATTCTCCTGTCCAGCCCCAAGCACGCGCCTTGCCAGCCAGAGACAAACCAGGAAGGGTTCAGAGTCCGAGCTGCTCATTTCCAAGGGAAACCAAAGGCGTAAGTGTCGCATGGGGATAAAAGACAGGACTTGGGGCCTCTCAGAGCCTGTTCCCCACCCCAAAGCACTCCAGGGGCAGGCACACTGCCCCCGTGTGCATCCCAGGGCGCTCTGCCTACCCCACTTGTCAAAGGCCTCTTCCTTCCGCCGGTTCCAACGCTCCTTCAGGGCGTACTTGAGCATCTTGTCACTGGCGTCAACGCTGGTCACGCTGAACCCGTCCTCCACCAGCATGATGGAGTCCACCCTGCCGAGGGCAGAGAGAGCGTGACACACACCCGCAGGGGGCGTCACACAGAGCGGGGTGCCTGTGTGTGCGTGCCAGAGATGGGGTAGCCCATCAGGCTCCATGGGGGTAGGGGTTCCCCCTCAGGCCCTGGGGGGGGTTGGACAGGGGTCTCACATACACAGAGCGGGGGGGGCTCCCCTCTTTCTCAGGGGTTCATACACACATGGGGCAGTCCAGGGGTTCCCGCATATGGAGGGGTTCGTTCCCACACACACCATGGGGATGTACAGGGTGGGGGAGCGCACGCAGGGATGGGGATGTATGGGGAATCTCACACACACAGGGTAGGGGAGTTCCTGCAAACACACAGTGAGGGGAAGGGTCTGAGGTGGGGGTCACACCTACAGGGTAGGGGGGTTCCCCCACACACCCAGGTAGGGGGGTCACACACATGGCGGGGCTATACAGCGATCTCACACACACTCATGTGTGGGGGGGTCCCCACTCTGTACAGCACTCTCACACACAGAGGGATGGGGGGGTCCCACACATGGGGGGGGCTGTATGAAGGATTTCATTCACGGGGGGCAGGGTCTCAGACATGGGGGTGCTGTATGGGGATCTCACAGACGGGGGGGGGGCTGTATGGAGCTCTCAGCCACAGGGGGAGTGTATGGGGATCTCACAGATGGGGGTGATCTGACAGACAGGGGGCTCTACGGGGTGTAACACACACACACACTGGGGGGGGCCTGTACGGGGTGGGACACACACACGGTAAAGACTGTACAGGGTGTGTGACACACAGAGACACACAGATGGGGGGGCTGTACAGGGGGTGTGACACACACAGGGGGGCTGTACGTGGTGGGACACACACTGGGGGGGCTGTATGGGGGTGTGTGACACAGACACACACGGTGCGGGCTGTACAGGGTGTGTGACACAGACACACACGGGGGAGCGGGTGGTGTGACACACGGGGGGACTGTACAGGGGGTGTGACACAGACACACACTGGGGGGCTGTACGGGGGGTGTGACTCACACGGGGGGGCTGTACGGGGGGTGTGACACACACGGGGGGCCTTACGGGGTGGGACACACACGGTGCAGGCTGTACAGGGTATGTGACACACACACAGACACACACTGGGGGGTGTGACACACACACACACACACACTGACACACCGCAGCTCCCTCGCCCCCCTGCCGCCGGGCCGCGCCCCGAGCCCGGCCGGGCCGGGCCGCTCACCCGGTGCCGCAGGCCACGTCGAGCACGGCGCGGCAGCGGTGGCGGCGGAGCAGCGCCAGGAGCCAGCTGCGGTACTCGGCCGTGCGGCCCCGCGTGTCCCCGATGTAGAGCTGCCAGACCCGCGCCGCCCGCCCGTCCGCGTACTGGTCCGGCAGCCCCTCGGCCGCCACCCCCAGCGACCGCGTCCGGTAGATGCTGTCCACCATGCCGCCGCCGCCGCCTGCCCGTCCGTCCGCCGCGCTCTGCCGGCCGCACGCCCGCTGCAGCTGGAGCCGGGCCCGGGCCGCTCCGCCTCCGCTCCGCCCGCCCCCGGCCTGCACCGCCCCCTGGCCCGCCCCCAGCCCGCTCCGCCCCAGCCCAGGGACGCACAGCTCTCCAGCTCGTCGAGGCTGGGGCTCCTGGAGAGGGGGACCAGATGTCCTGAGTTTATAGGGACAGTCCCCATTGTTGGGTCTTTTTCTTATATAGGCTCCTATTACCCCCCACCCCAGTCCCGAGTTTTCACATTTGCTGTCTGGTCACCCTACTTCTGGAGCAATCAACACCAGGGCTGCCTCAGCCCCCAGCCCACAAGCCCAGCAGTGCAAAGGTCCCCCCCCCCCCCCACAGACCTGGGGCTGCTCTTGGAGCACCACACCCCCCTACTCCTCATTGCCGAAAGGGAGACCGTGGCCAGGGCAGTGGGGTGTGGGCCTGGCTCCCTCTCACCTCTTCAGCAAACCCTAGTGACAGGACCCTGCAAGCAGCAGCCGATCAGCTGAAAAGGAAAAAAAAAAAAAAAAAACTCCAGCCATATTTTCTACAACCGTTCTCAGTGAGCCCCCCACTGCTGCCACCCCTGAGAGTTAAGTACAGCAAACAGCAACCCTGCCCTGCAACCCTCAGCCTTGCTCAGTATCCCAGGAGGTTCCCCTCCACTCACTGTGATTTTTGTTTCAAATGCTACACACCGACCACTAAGACCAGGTCTAAACTAAAAAGTAAAATCAACCCAACTACGGTGCTCAGGGGTGCGAAAAATCCATCCCCTTGAGCAAAATAGTTAAACCAACCTAATCCCCAGGATAGACAGTGCTAGATCAATGGAAGAATCCTTGCCTTGACCCAGCTACCACCACAGGGGCGGGGAGGAGGGGAGAACGTTTGTCCAGACAGAACACAGCCTTTCCCTACGAACCAAACTTTCCATTATCAGCTGGTCAGTACTTGGGCCCAGGTGGTGTTGCGAGTGGGAAAACGTGCTCGTCCATAGGAAACTGCTGTTCTGCTCATTCTTCTCCATCCTCCTTTCCTGTTACGTTCAGTTTTCCCTGCTTTTGGGAGTCTCCTTGGTTCTGCTGCATTTCCTTCCCTCCCGCAACTCCCAACCCCAGTCCTGTCTGCTTCTAGGGTATTCACGCTTGCACAAGGACCCTCCAACTAGGGAAAGGAACGTTAAACATGCCATCTGCTAACATGAGAATCCCTCTTCTTTGACTGCACCCAATGTTCTTATACCCAATCCAACTGAATGCAGAGACCAATGGTGCTTTCCACTCAGTATGTGCTGCATGAGGGACATGTTGGCAAATCACACGGCCAAATCCAACTCTTCTCACCAGAAGGCAGGAAGACATCTATGAACCAGGGTCCTAGGGCCCTGCTGCATGTCAAATTTCCACCATCACTCACTGAGACACTGGAGTTTAAAAAAAAAAAAAAAAGCCTGAGAAATGAAGTGTTTCACTTTCCATTCTTGGAAGTGGCTCAGCGGTTCTGGGTGGAACGTTCAGAAATAAAGCTGCTCCCTGCCCCATAGCAAGCAGCAGAAAGTGAAAAGGCAGAAAATGAAACTGCCAGGAGTTGCTCCTGCCCCAGCTCAGTCGCCCAGACCAGTTTCTCCAGTCACCAGCCTGGAAAGCTCCTTGTCAATTTAATTCTCTGCCTTCCAGGCAGCCAGTCCCATCAGCTGAACAATTCTGGAAAAAATCCATTCCCGAAGAACCCAAACAGAACTCCCTTCCAGTGAAAAATGCCAGGATTTGGCTTTTTATCCTAAGTTGGGACTTTTCTCCAAAAATAACATTTCCCAGGGGAAGGGATTTCCATTTCTTGGCCAGCTGTAGCGAGGTGTGAAGCGCACACGGGTTACTCCCCTGAGATATAGATTAGGGGGAGGGCTGGTAAACTTTGCTTTTCCCCTTTAATTTGCCATACTGTGTGTTTACAGCTTTCAGCCAACTCAGACTTGCACTTCAGGGAGTCCCATTCTTGGGACTTTTGGAAGCTTCTGTTTGCACATATCTCCCAGTCATCCAATTCACATTAAACGTTCTTCATTGTGTTGCATGAGGGGAAGATTTAGCAAGTATTCCACACTGACCCCACAATCAATCAATTTGCTAGATCAGTGTCAATTCATACACCCAACAGGAGACTAGGAGGCAGGTTCCTATACACAATGCTACTGTCCACACATCTAGAAAGAAGGGGTTTGACTGCAGAAACACAGAGGATTCTGGGTTACATCACAGCACCTCCTCATCCCCACAATTCAGAGTAGGTGCCCATTTCTGACCTGAAGTTCAGACCTTTGTTCTCTTGGCATCACAACTGCAGCTGCCTAATGTTTGAGATAAACATGGGATTAAGGTTAAATTCCAGCTGGGAAGAGAGAGGTGAGATGGGTTAATATACTTAGAAAACAGGACAAAACAAACCATTAACAGACTTGGAGTTTATTTAAAAATAAACGCAAATAGCACACAAGAGTGAATTCAGGTTGAAACTATGTGACCATTAACCAGATTCACACAGGATCACAAGCCACTCTCTACACCACCACAAGAGAGCTGGCTATGGAGCCAAAAGGGCCCTAGACATTTAAGATACAACTGCTCATCCAAAATGTAGCCATCTGGGGAGGCAGGGGACGAAAAATGAGAGGTTAATAGGAGCACCATAGGGAAGGGCTATCAGCTACTGCTCTGTCACCACTGGCTGGGTTCTGTAATCCAGCCTAGGATGGTACCATCACCCACGAGTCTGTTGAGAACAGGGAGGTGCTGAGCCAAAATGCAAACAGGGCCTGACTATCCTGTGTTGGGTCGGGCATAAAAAGAGCCCCTGCACCCTCCCTGCCCTGTGCATGCACCAGCTCGCTGCCATGCCCACCTATGGAAACCCTGCACCTCTCTGAGCCATCTCAACGCTGCTGCCATGTAACAGACAGATTCCCTCTGTCCAGCACAGGGGTTTGTACAGCTTGGGGTTCAGGCTGAAGGCAGCTGGATGCTATCTCGGCATCGCTCCCAGGGCAGGCCCAGTTTGCTGCAGTGCTCTTGATAATGAGTCTTAAGATTCCCGTTCATTTGAGAAACTCTCCCGTGCTCCTATTCCAGACGTCTGCAGGCAATCTCTGGGCGTCTCAATGGCTGCAGTCACTCTGGCTTGGACCTGGGCTTTGTTTCCCCCTCGGTGTTTATGGTCATCGAGCTGCACCTGGCAAGGGCCTGCCCTAGTTGCATCACACTTACTGGCACAAACCCTTACAGAAAGGCTTCGGCTGCAATTACGCAAACAGCTACGTGGCAGCAGAGCAGAACTGATCACCCCGCTAAGCAACAGTCAGGGAAGTACCCTGGACAGCTGTTGTATCTTGGCCAAAGCAGCAAACACTCCTCCCACTGCAAAGCACTAGGGGAATCAAACACAATGTGCAAACAAACCCCAGGAGCCTCACCTTGGGCTCAGCAACCCCACCTGGAACTGGGCTCAAGGCCAGACAAGCACCTAGACCACAGGGGTGAGAGGCATGGATCAAAAACAAAGCAACAAGCCAGGCTCTGTGGTAGGGCTGGAGTCTCTAGTTAGGATTTTCCAGAGCAGCTTTACAGGAGGATTGTATCTCCTGAAGGCCCACAGAGCATTTTCTTGTGATCTCTCTGCGCGGGTGCTGCACTTCGCGGTCTCACATTGCCACGGAGTGTGGGGGGGGGGGGGGAGAGAAGAGCTGGGAAGCGTAGAGGGAAGGGTTGCATTGCAGCATCTCACTGCTGTGCATGTACCAGGGCCTGGGGGTCTGTATGGCATACCCAGCCCCTCTCGCTGCGCTGGGGAATGGTGCTGGTGATGTGGGAGGTGCGCCTGTCTCCAAGGAGCCCTTTATGCTCAGGACAGCTTCCACGGGGGTTAGGAGCCCTCATGTTGACAGCCTGCTGGCATTTTTAACACTGTCACATAATGCCCCATCTAAGCCTGCTCAGAAAGTCTAATCAATGCCACTGGCAGCCTTTAGCCCATCTCCAGGAGGGCTCTAGCCTCTGCTAGCACTACCAGAGCTGAAGTCAGTGATGGAAGCGTCTCTAGTGTAGGCAAGGGAGGGGCAGCCCTAATAGGTGCTGTGCCCCTGGGGTAGCAGCTGTTCCAGTAGATGAAAAGCGGAGGTTGTGGATTGCAGAGCTCATTACTACCTGAAAAGGGCCAGTAGAACTTTCTGCCAGTTAGCCCCCCTGTGCTAGCCAAATTGTACCTGCAGTGATCCTCTAAGGCACCTGGGAGGGGGGTACATTCTGCAGCCCTGGCAGGTTTGGGGGCATGCTCTGCCAGCCTGTAGGCTGTGCTGTTACGCAATGCTGCATTATGTACAGGAGGTATTTCTGGGGTGGGGAGTGAAACAACTGCTTGGCTCAGACACCATGGCGATGGGCAAATTAGAAATGCCCAGAGAGGAATACGGGAGAGAGCTCTGGAAAGTCCTTCAGGATGAAATGCAGAGAGTAAGATTCCCTGAATGTGCCAGCCCTACTGTACAACCCTCCCCCACTCTCCAGCAAGTTGTCTAGCCCAGCACAGGCTTCAGCGTGAATTTAACCCTCTCCAAAAGTGACCCTAACCCCACCCTAACATTAAAGCTGAGAACTTAAAATGCACCAGAGTCAAGAGTCAAACGCTAAGATCCTGAGCCCATGGAGCTGTCTCCAGGAGGGTGTCATGTGATATGGCAACAAACTGGGCAGTGTAATTACAGCTTGCAGGAGCGGTGTGTTTCAGAGCAGGGGACTTCTGGAAAAAGACACAGTGGGCACCTCAAGAGAAGCCCAAAAACAGAGGGAATGTGGGAAAAACAAGACTACTCACTTCCTCAGCAATCCCCCATTTTAAACAGCAGTACAAGTCTGCCAGTGTTTGGTACAGATACGTCGGGCGGGGATAAAACTCAGACAAGGAGGAGGTGGTAAGAAGAGAAGATGCAGAGTAACAGGAAAAGGTTCCGAACAGTGAGATATGAGGATCAAGGGAAGCGGTGGCAGCTCCATTGTACAGAAATCCTGCCATGGTGCTTAGGGCGTGAGCCCATCTTGGCCTCTCTCGGTTCTCTTCAGAGAGAAGAGGGAGAAGCCATTCACCTCACAGGGAAGAGGGAAACCTGGAGTGCAGCTGGTTCAGAGAGCCCCTGGAAGTGGCAGCATTTCTCTGGGTCTGGATTGATTTGCTGCAGCGTGGCAGGAACTGGCCAAGAGGAGAGGTAGCCAGTCTGCATTGGAAGCCAAGGGAGAAGCAGATGCCTAGCTGGGAGCCTCAATTGCCATTTAGGGTTTGTAATAAGGCGAGCTCTGTTCTGAACTGAATTTGTTCCTCTAAGGAAGCACAGGCGGATGGTGCCTTCGAATACAGGAAGTCTCCCCTGCCCCTCCAGAGCTTGTCCCCTTCCCCGTGCAAGGTGCTGGCCGGGGGGCATGTTCTGCAGCTGCAGAAGGGACTCCCACCCGGTGGTGTGTGTTCGCTTGCTATTACAAAGGCTGCAGAGCACTTCTCCTTGAGCAGCAGCTGCCTGTTTCCCATTGTTACTTTACAATCTCCATTGCATGATCCTTCAATATCCCCAAACGCACCCCCAGCAGCCTCCACTCCCCCCATTAGCTTCAGAGCAGAATGCTTTGCAATTGCCAGGCAGGAAATCAACGCACCAAGACCGGCCCTTCATTTGGGTCGTGCCCAGTGCCTCACAACTGTGGCTATGGGGAGGCAGCTGGGCTTCTGCCCTGCTCAGAGCATGGAGCGCCTCTCCCGAATGCACAGTGGCCCGTTACCCCACCGGCACATTGCTGGCTGCCCAGGGGCAACCCAGCAGCAGCTCTTAGCAGGAGACGTGTTCGTGCTGAGAAGCAGACGCCAATGTCTAGCAGGTGTGGGAGCCCGCACAGGTGAAGAGGCCAATCCTACATCAGGAGTGGGTCAAGGGGAAGCTATGCTATTTGTCAAGAGAAAAATAAGGGGAAGGGAGGACTGTGTGGGGAAGAGAGAAGGACAAAGGTGATCAGAGGATAACCTTCCAGAAGAGAGGGCTGGTAGCCATGAGGCGCTCAGCTGCTCCAAGCCAGTTTCGCTAACTAGAATGCCAAGTCCCTTGCTTTGGGTAAGGGATTCCAGTGTACAGTCATAGTAACTGCTGGAGTTGCCATAGAACGAAACTGAAAGGACAAAGACTCGTCACACCAGATATTCTCATTCATTCCTCCCCGTCGCCCGTGCCCAGTCGCACCGACCCACCCCCACGCCTGCTGCCGTCACTCAATTGCATTACAGGATTACTCCACAGCAGGACGTGGTGTAAAGCGGCCTTGCTTAAAAAGAATTCTAAGCTTAGTTCCAAGTGTGCCTTTCGGGCTGTGTTTAAGTGGCAGGGCCAACCCCCCACATTCAGAACCCAGGGGCTAGCCCCCAACTATCCCCACAAGACGATTAAAAACCACCACACATTTGGGGTTTTCAGGTCACACTGGTGACACTTTCAAGCTGTCCCCTGCAGCCACGAGGGCTAGAAACAGCTTCATTCTAAAGCTGAAATTCTCACATAACCCCATGACACCAGGAGCTGAGGTTTTAAAGAAAACACCAAATACCACAAGACCTGTGATACAGTGGCAAGAGTGGGTAGTGCTGGTGCCTGGAGTACGGTGCCCTGCCCGGGGGAGGGAACCAACAGTCGCTCACTAGCCTGAAAAACAGGGTCAGACCAATGAGTCTCTCCCTACCTGGGAATATTCCATGACACGTGATCGAGCTGGTGGGACCCAAGAGCACTCAGAAACATACCTACTTCTAGCAGAACAGCTCTCTCGGTGAGCTGCAGTGCCGAGATCACAGGTCAGCCTGGCTGGACTGGACCAGACTTAACCCCACTCCCAGGCTGGGGTCCCCACGTGCTTTGATGAGTGGTAAGAGCTGATGGGAGGCTCCTGGGCACATGCAAGAAGGACTAAGACTGTATTCGAAGTTAGCTGAGTGCCCCTGCAGGACATAGTGGGTCCTGCTCCCGCACCCCACAGGGAGGGTGTTAATATCTACTGGCACTTTAAGGGCTGGTCCACACTAACCCCCCCACTTTGAACTAAGATACGCAACTTCAGCTACGTTATTCACATAGCTGAAGTCGAACTATCTTAGTTCGAACTTACTGCGGGTCCACACGTGGCAGGCAGGCTCCCCCGTCGACTCCGCGTACTCCTCTCACCGAGCAGGAGTACCGGCGTCAACGGCGAGCACTTCCGGGATCGATTTATCGCGTCTAGACAAGACACGATAAATCGATCCCAGAAGATCGATTGCTTAGTATAGACGTACCCTTAGAGAAACCGCCAACAGGTAGCAAAGAACTGCATAAAATACAAGAGAGCCCCTCCTTGCAAAGCCAGGAGCTGCTGTCCATGGTGCAGATGGGGGAGTGAAAGCTAGATCAAATGGAACAGGACGTCAACAGGGGGGTGAAGGCCCCTCTCTGCAGTAACAGCAGGAACCACAGGCTTCCAGGAAGCTGGAATGGGCGCTCCTGAATGGAATGGTCCTACGGGAGAGGGGTGGGCAGCAAGCTTGCAGAGCGGGAGGATAACTCATTGTGGGACCCCAGCACCACTTCCAGACCCCCTCATCAATACAATCAAGCTGGGCAAGAGGCGGCAGGGAGAAGAGCAGAGGGTGGAAGGTCTCTCCCGCTAAAGGCAGGATCTGTATTGTCTAGGAAGTATTAAGAGGAGTTTAACAAGCTCCACATACTCAGGAGGCATCTCCTGTCCGGCCCAGCTGCCCTGCGTGTGCAGGGGTCTCTGCCAGCCGCTGGTACTCCACATCTGTGATCCACGTGGTACCGCAGCTCACGGTAATGCTGACTAGCTACGGCGAGATCTCCACCCAGCCGCCCTTGGAGCAATAAATTAGAAGAGTTCTAATTTATTTCCCTTCAGAAATAAGGGGTCACCGTCTTGGGAGACAACTGGCTGTTGCGATGCCCAGAGCGCATCCAATATCCCACGTATCCAGAGCATTCGCTGTCCCTACCATGGGCTGCAAATCGGCGTGCAGTGTCCGAGAGACTACAGCTCGTCAGCTGGGCTGTGCGCAAGGGGAGCCTTCGGCTGGATATCCCCCTCCTCCTCAGGGCTCCCTTCAGCACTTGGGTCCAGGTGGCTTTTTGCTTCCTCAACCTTCTCCTTCTTGTTTTTCTTTTTCCTCTCTGCTGGTTTCTTGTTCTTGCCACCCTTTTTCTTTGTCTTCTTCTCCCCCGTGGTCGCTACATCTCCCTTCTTGCTGGCCCATTGCTCTTCCAGGCAGCCTGTAGGAATGACATAATGGAGAAAAGGGAGGAGTGAGTCTGTCAGGTTTCCTCTCCCCACCCTGTGCCCCCTTCCTGCTCTCACAGAGAGTGTTTCAATGCTCTTCGGACTCCCCTGCTGCACCCATCACCCTGGCACTGGAGCACGCATGCTGCCTCTGCTTGGAGGCCAATGCCCCCTTGTTTTTGCTGAAGTGAAACTCACTTGTGTCTTTCCCTTTCAGCACATGGTTCGCACAGAGAAACTGAGCCAGGTCTTCCTTCTGGTGATGCCTGTACCAGTCCTCGATCACATCTTCGAATTCCTCCACCAGCACATCACACTAGTGCAAACAGAAAGCACAGTCCAGCACCAGGAGACCTTCCTACTAACCCCACTCCCTGGGCCCCTCACAACGTGGGGAGCAAACGTAGCTCCAGGACGAGCTTCCCAAAGAGGGACCGCTCATACGCTGCAGTGAACTCTTGGAGTACGACACCCCCCCCACCCAGCCTGAGCCCATCTTCCAAGATCTCCTCCAGCCCAGCAGAAAGAGTCCTAGACACTGCAGCACAGGGGCCTCCCAGCCATTACTGCACTCCGCACTAGTGCCCCCAGTGACACTGTGCTACCGTGTGGACAGTACCTGCTTCTTGAGGTCAGCCACTTCAGCAGAAGTCTCGTTCCACAGCTCATAGGGGATGTCCATCACCACTTTCACCCCCTTATGCACCAGGTTGTGCAGGGTTTCAAACGTCTCCGACATTCCCTAAGGAGACACAGTAACCTGAGTGCCCCACCTTCGGGGACGGGCAGAATCCCAGCTCCACCCACATGACGCTTGCGCCACCCACCAGGAACTCAGGGAGAGAGGAGAACTCACACACAGCTCCCCTACGTGGGAGTCAGCTCAGAGCGCTGCAGAAGAGGGGGTGCAGCACCAGCACGCACACCAGGAGTCGTTGGACTAGTGCAGCATGAAGGGAGAAGCCTCAGGGGAAAGTGGCTGAGCAGCCTGTCCACTTCTCAGGAGGGTGTGAAAGCCTGGGGCTTATCTGCTACCTGCCCTCCTCTGTACGGCACCCAGCAGCTCCAGCTGGACTAGGACCCCAACACGCTTGCTGCTTGACAGACATGAAGAGCATGCCACCAAAGATGACCAGCCTGAGGAGGAGGGCAGGGGAGAAGGCTATCACACTTATTTGAAGTGTGTGCTTCCATGACTGAATGAGCACGGACTTTCCACATCTGCCCCCAAGGCGGCTAACGCGGTGGCTGATTCCTTGTCAGCGTCCTGGTTCTAGATGCAGGAGGAGAGCGCAGTAGCTGTCTGGTTCAGTTTGGGGAGGACGTTCTATACATGAGGAGCAGACAAGCCAGAGGAAGAGGCTGCATCCCTGGTGAAGGGGGAGAGGATATAAGAGGGGAGGGGCAGAGCTGGGGAGGGCCTAAAAGGTCAAGCAGCTTGCTATTGGTGTGGAGTCAGGAGAGCGACTCATAGGAGGGTGATAATGTGAGCGATGGCCAGGGAAGATGGTCCTAGCAGCCCTCTTTCAAATGGCTGGTGCAATATGGGTAGCAAGGAGGATGCAGTCCTTGGCAGCCCATGATGAGGCTTGGCTGTCTGAACAGGCAGAAAAGGCTGGATTCCTGCAGCGTTCCAGAGGAAGCAGTGGCAGGACTCAGACGTGGCCTGGATGTGAGCGGAGAGGGGACCACTAAAGGGACAGGCCTGACTGTAAAAGGATAAAGTCACCGTGGGGTACAGCAGTACCACACAGTCCTTTGGAAAGGGAAGCCTTGCTTCCCCATTGCTAAAGCCCCAGCTCATTCTCTGGGCTGATTAGTCTCTACAGAACCCTACCTCTTCCATCACAGGCATGACCCCTAGGCCCAGCCCTGAGACTGCACGAAGTGCTATTGGGAAAGGCAAACCCAACCAAACCCAAACGGTTCTCTGGGACACACTGCCCCCTTGTGCACAGGTCTTGCAAGATTCAGGGTTTCACAGCTTTCTCTGCCACAGTGATAGCAGATCACACTCTTTCCCTCGAAACCCTGGCAGGTGCAAAGCCACAACGCAAACAGACACGGGACAGTCCAGAGGATGGGACTATCCTTAGCTTTAACATTACTGGAGTGGCGCATTAACTTGGGCTGCTAGCGATCTTGACCTACACTTTTACAATGGAATTGTTAATCGGCACCTGACCCCAAACCAGAGGTGGGAGAAGCCACTCAGTACACACCTTCCTGAGCACCCCCCACTCCAGCCATGAGAATAGGTCTGCTACACCTCCCCACCAGGCCTCTTGGCTGCATGCCACCCACCAGCAGGGCCATGGAGAGGTGGTTACACTAACAAGTTGAGGGAGGGAGAGAACAGAGCAGCTTCCATTAGAAGCTAATTCCATACCTGGGAAGTCTGTTTCGCAGATGCAGACCAAGGACACAAACATGGATGCTCTCGGCAAGGCAAGGCCTAGGGGTGTCTGACTAAAGCTCCAGTGAGAGGGAACAAGCAACGGTACAAACCTTTGCAAACCGGTTACTGCCAGTTCTCTCTTTGTGCAGGTTATAGTCCAACAGTCTCTTGCAGATGGTCTCTGTCACCTCGATCAGTCGGATATCCCTGCGCCGAGGAAAAGTTGGTGAAACGGGGAAGGATTTAGTACCGCTCCCCGAGAAAGGCTACAGTCCATTATCAGAGCTACAAAAATTCTAGCTCGAGGACTAAGACCACTGGCTAGAGATGGACACAAGATGAGGGGGCTGGGGAAGTGGCTAGTCTCTGCAGCTTGCTGGTCCTGGGCCGGCTTAAAGGCTCCACCTTCCAGAAGGTAACGGCCTCTTGATGGCAAGTGCCTAATCAACTGGAACGCCACTGCCTGCCTGCAAACCCTCCTCCCTCCAAGTGCCAATGGGAAAAAGATCCCTCTTCTTACCGCCACAGCCCCTGGCTACTGTAAAGGGGTGGGGGCTCCACCCCTGTGCCGCCCCTACCTCCATCTAGCTACTGAAAGAGGGACGGTCTCCTCCATCACAGCTTCCTGGCAACCTCACTCCTCTCCCAGAGACTCCTGGCTACTGCAAGGGAGGTGTGGGGAGAAGAGGTCTCTGCTGCATAACCCCCATCACAACCTTCATTTTCTGGTCCTTATCCCATGTTGCTAGCGCCAGAGCCAGCCTCTGCTCCTGCCCAGAGCTTTGCCAAGCAGCAGCAGAATGGAACTGTCATTAGAAGGTGCATTTTTGCCCTCAAAGGTCTGAATAGTAGCTGTGAAACCACTAGTGTCTCGTCCACTGCACGGGAAAGCTCTGAGCAACAGACTGGAGCTGCCTGCTGTAGACTCAGGCAATTCATGTTTGGCAGATCTTTGCAATCTTGAGGGCTCAAAACATAATGTACAGCCCCAATCTTATACCCTAGGTACTAGACACATATTAAAGGGCCCCCATCAACTTACAATATCTCACTGGTGCCTGAAATTGTTTGCCCACTATTGTTACTGGTAACACTTATAACCAGGGCAAATGAAACGTGTGTTTACTTTGTGTGCAATACACACCCTGTGTACACAGCAACCTTATATTTAAAAAAAAAAAAGTATGGAGATATACCTCTCTCATAGAACTGGAAGGGACCCTGAAAGGTCATCGAGTCCAGCCCCCCTGCCTTCACTAGGAGGACCAAGTACTGATTTTGCCCCAGATCCTTAAGTGGCCCCTTCAAGGATTGAACTTACAACCCTGGATTTAGCAGGCCAATGCTCAAACCACTGAGCTATCCCTCCCCCCAGGATTACTGTTGCACCATAGCCAGTTTCTTCTCTTTGTATCTGTATTTCCTCACAGTGGCCGAGGAGAAAAACATTGGAAGAGAAGAGCGTGGTTGTAAAACCACAGAAGTTGGCAAGGGGGACTCAGGGTCTGTCTGTACTGCAGCTGGAAGTGTAACGTCAAGCTTGAGTAGACATACTCTCGATAGCTCTGACTGAGCTAGCACACTAAAAATAGAAGCATAGCCATGATGGCGCTGGCGGGCTAGCAGCCCTGAGTACATACCTAGGGTATCGGACAGGATCATCTTTGGGGCAGCTGTTTTTAGCATGCTAGCTTGATCAGAGTTAGTGCAGGAAATCAGCCCTTCAGCTCCAATGCAGACATGCTTCAGGGGCAGGTAACATCCCTGGAGTTCTGAAAGTGACTAGATTTCAAGCTAACAAGGTCTTGAAAAACAATTACATTCAATTAGAAAATTAATACCGTCCCACATGAATTGAACTGCCTCCTCCGACAGGAACATAAGCTGCCGAGTGATCCTGAAGCAGTAATTGCCCATACTGGACAAACCTGGTCCGTGTATCAGCACACCCCTTCCCTCCGAGAAGAGGCGGGTTTTGCAGCATGACTGGAAGCTCACAAAGCCAGGCAGTGGCAAACCAAGGGTGGGGAAGCTATTTCCAAAGTCAACAGGCCTGAGAGAGTATCCTGTTAGGAGCCCCTTCCCATTTACACTTCAAGGGCTCCACCTCTGCTGTCACAGAGAGGGAGACAGGTGGCCCCTGCCATTCAGGGTTCTGTAGGTTAGAGTCACTACTTTGAACCACACCCAGAAACATACTGCCAGCCAGTGCAGACCCTGAGCAGCAGCATAGTGGGTTCCCTGTGCAAAACACCTAAGAAGCAGGCAGATGTCTTGTTTAAGCCTCAGCTCAAACGGTCTCTATGCACAGCCCCTATAGGAGCTAACTGCCTTGACAAAAATTGAGATTAACAGCAATGACGACTGGCACCGTCCTACATCTGGCAGAAGAGGGTCAATAGAAGCAGAAATTCTGCAGAAACTGATGGCTTGAACTTCCCCCTCGCTGAGAAAAGTCTTGTGTTGGCAAGTGGCTGTTTCAAGCTTTGATTATTAGCCTAGAGACTGCCTGAGGGCTCCGATCAGGGCCATGTATTCTGCAGCAGTAATGTTCATCACAGAAATGTGCTCGGAATCTCAGTTCTTGTTTTACAAGGCTCTCTTCCCTTCTCAATTGTGAGGGCTAGAAAACGTGAACTGAATGTAACTGGTGCAGTGAGGTTTGCCCAAGCGGGCAGAGTCTGAAGCAGGTCTAAGGAAGTGCACCACTGCTCTCCCAGTGACCTGTTAACTCTGGAGTTGAATTGGAATTTAAATAATCATCACTTAGGCTACTACTTCATCCCTGACCACTATAGCAGAAAAATCCAGCTAATATGGTTATCCTACAATCCCAGGTACCCAAAGCCCCAAGTGTCCACTCCTCAGCTTACAGAATCCCCACCTTTGTATGACAACTTCTACAATGCAGATATCTAAGGCACGTTGACAGTTGAGTGTGTTGGGAAAGCATAAGAGAAATGGAATTTAGCAGCAGTGACCCAGGCCCATTGGACTGATACGCCTATTAAAATTAATTAAAAGCCTACTTTCAAAATGTAAGTGAAGCTGCCACAGAATTGCCAGAGTGCTACAGAAAGCTAGCAGCAGAATCTCAGTCAGGCTTGCTGCAGATGACAGAGGTCCTGAGTTCGAACTGTGCAGCACTGCTACGCTCAAACAAACCCCTGTGACTTCGCTTCGGATCTGCAATTCTTGGTAACATGTGGAGCAGCACCATTGCCATCAAACCCTGCTAGGAACTCAACATCCATCATATCTTGCCTAAACGAATAACTCTAGAGAAGGGAGAAGCAACCTTTGCCCCCAAGTGTGGTAGGTGGCCAGATCACCCCCTGCTTGTGCATGCTCTTCGTGGAGGTATTTATTAATCCAGAGGAGAAGCAAAGAGGGCCATTGAGTGGATGTCACTGACTGATTCACTTACGATTGCGTGTACTTGATTCCAGACCCCTTTCCGTCTAGAAAGCCATACTTTGTGTCAATCACCTCCTTTGTCCTCCCAGTTTCCTCAAAGGCAGATTTCAGCTCTACTGCCACATACTTACACACTGGAAAAGAAAAAACACAAACAGGTTAGTGGACATACTGAACTGTACTGCCCTCCTAAAGATCTTGCCTGTTTTAGGTACAGGTAGGCCATTTTCAGCAAGCAGGGCTATTTTAGAAGCAGATGCTTGGAGTTAAGCATGACTAACTAAAGTGTCCTCTTCTAGCTTGTTTTCAGGGAACACTCTCTATAATTATTTAACAGACAAGACAACACACAAAGCCAGACACCCCAGCTACTGTATTTGGGAGAGGGAGTTTTTATTCCAGAGTTTTTCGGTTGAGAAATTAGTGAAGTATTGTGCAACTGCTAAAGACACTCAAGTGCTAGAGACACTCAAGTCAGTGGGTGCACCATCACCCAGAGCAAGCAGTTCACCCTGTCTCTAGATATTTCACACCACAACCTCCGCTGCTTCCCCCCCGCCACCACACACTTTGGCCTGCTTCTCCCCCCACCCTTACCCCCCAGAATCTATTATTCCTATTTGTCCCGCTCCTCAATCACCACCCTCTTTATTGGCATAGGATTTCCCCCAATACTTAGGTCTCTCCTTTACTTTCTTGCTTAAATGCCTTGCATTGTAGAAAGCCTCCCCCCCCCGACACCTGACAGAGTGAGCCATGACCACTGGAGCAAGAAGTAGCAGTTCCCTTTTCTCACTGTGCCTTCTCCCCACCCACTACAGGAAATGTGCCTCTATGAACCGCAGCGAGAGAAACTTGGGGAAAGAGCCAGAAGCCACAACTGTCAGCACGGAAACTGCTGACCTCCTTTCCTCCAGGGCTGCGTGGGATACCATGGACCCCTTCACCCTATCAGATTGCTTGTCGCTCCTCTAGAGCGTCCACATGGGGCCATGATCAGTGCTCTTCTCCCTCCTATCACTCGCCCTGCCTGCCCCAGACCCACCCTCCTCCCCCTGACCTCCCCAGACCCCTCATTGCCTCCGACTTTCCCCACCCCCCTCCCCCAGACCCCTCAGCCTCCCTCCTCCCCCTGACCTCCCCAGACCCCTCATTGCCTCCGACATACCCCTCCTCCCCCAGACCCCTCATTATCCCCGACTTTCCCCACCCCCCTCAGCCCCTTCGGTCCACAGTGACCCCGACTTCCCCCCGCCTCACCCTCGCACTTGCTGGGCAGCCGGACCCACTCGGTGTCGTCGGCTCCGCCGGCCAGGGCCGGGCTCAGCAGCAGCGGGAGCAGCAGTAGACCGGCCGCGGGGCCCGGCTCGGCCATGGCGGCGGGATGGGGGGCAGCCGCGCTGGGGGGCGCGAGGAACGTGCGCTTTGGACAGGCAGCTCTCCCACACTCACTTCCGGGAACCTTCCTTTCCCGCCCCCAACGTCACTATAACGACAGCAGCGCGCCCAATCACAGCGCCGAGCGTGTCAAAGACCGGCCAATGGCCAGGCGAGGAGCGACCGCCTCGGTTTTGCCAGCCAATGGGGGAGGCAGGAAGCTCTACCGCAAGCTCAACCAATGAGGTGGCTTCTAACTGATTCAGCGTCTCTGACTCCAGGAGCGGCGGGAATCCTGGTCTCTCAGAGCAGCGGTTCGCGCAGGAGCGCGCGCCAGGTGAGGTGAGGTGGGCAACGGCCGGAGGGGAGCGGGGGCCGCCCGTGGCCTGTGAAGGGAGGGGGCGAGGAGCGAGCGGGGGCGGGTCGGGCCGGTAGGCGTTGTGGGGGGGCGGCCTGGGGGGCGCGGGGGGGGGGCCCCGCCCTGTGAAGGGAGGGGGGCTCCAGGATGCCCCCCACATGGCGCCTTGGTACAGAAGATTTGGCAATCTAATCCACCTTTATTCTCCTTTCAGTTCAAACTGCAGCCACCTTGGTGCATGTGTCCTGTCTAACTGGCCTCATTCTCCCAAGCTGGGACTGACCTCTGGTATCCGACTTGAGAATTTTTAGTCTTCAATTCAGTAAAAAACATGGATCATTGGCCCAGGACTGGGACACACAGGGATCAGCAGGAGCCCAGTGCAACCGCAGTTTCAGCTGATTCAACCACTACTGTTGGCTGTAGCAGTGCCAAGGCAGAGGAAGCCATGCATGGTTTACAAGTTCAACCTGGGAAGCGTGTGACAGAGCAGGACCCAGAAAGGGTGTCAAAAAAATGCAAACATGATGAGAGCTACATTGAACTTAGATTTACATGGCCTGGGGACACTGGATATTCTCAGCCGCAGTGTGTTCTATGCGGTGAAGTTTTACCAAACAACAGTCTTAAACCGTCCCTTCTTCGCCAGCATCTAGAGACTGAACACAATCAATTTAAAGACAAACCGGCTCAGTTTTTCAATCGCAAACTGGAAGAGTTAAAAAGCAGTAAAAAAATTGCCATAGAATTCTTGCAAGGAAAATGTAAGTGCACTTCGAGCTTCATATTTCATGAGTTACGGAGTGGCTAAAACAGGAGAACCACACACTATTACAGAAGATTTCCTTATACCTGCTATGAAGGCCGTGGTGAAGTGCATGCTCGGTGAAAAAGCAGAAGAAAAACTTGATTCCATACCCCTCTCCAATGACACTGTGTCACGCTGCATTGCCGATATGGCTGAAAATGTTCTTTCTCAGCTTGTGAATCGTATTAGAAACAGTGACTATTATTCTTTGCAATTAGACAAGTCCACGGATTTAGACAGCCTAGCTAAACTTTTGGTTTATGTCCGTTATATGTATGAAAATACCATACATGAAGACTTTCTCTTTTATCATTCCCTGCCTACCCAAACAACAGAAGAAGAGATTTTTTTGCTGCTTGATAACTTCATGAGTGAGAATAGAATTGACTGGTCTCGCTTGTAGGGATTTCTACTGATGGGGCAAAATCGATGATGGGAAAGCACAGTGGAGTTGTGGTTCGCCTCAAGGCTGTAGCAACAGAAGCCACATGGGTGTACTGCAGCATCAATAGAGAGGCCTTAGCTACCCAAAAAATGCCTGAAAACTTAATGTCAGTGTTGTCTGATGCTGTCAAAATGGTTAACTTCATTACGGGTCAGTGTCAAAATTCAAGAATTTTTGCTACCCTGTGTGATGAAATGGGAAATGACCATTTGCCACTACTAATGCACACAGAGGTTCACTGGCTGTCGCATGGCAAAGTGCTGACACGACTCTTTGAGCTGCACAGCAAGCTTCAAGTTTTTTTCACTGATCACCTCCCGTTTGCACAGTCGTCTTGCTTGGAAGATACTGCCTGGCTTCAGCGATTAGCCTACTGGGCAGACATTTTTTCTTGCCTCAACGAGCTCAGTTTAGGCCTTCAAGGCTTAAGCACCACTATTTTCAAAACACAAGACAAAATCGAATCCATGATTAAGAAACTACTATTTTGGGATAGCTGCTTAAAGAGAAATGAGATTGACTCCTTTCCAACACTGCAAGAGTTTTTTGCAGCAAATGATAATATGCTGTTACATGAGAGTGTGAAAGCTGACATGGAGCATTTGCAACAACTTAGCAAACAACTTAGAAAATATTTCCCCAAAATGGACAATGCAAGTTCCTGGATACGCAATCCATTTAAAGTACCTCAGTCTCTCCCAATCCCTCCTCGGCCAGTGCGTGAGCAAGAGAAACTTTTAGATCTCTCTTGTGACAGTGGGCTTGAATTAAAGTTCGAATGCAAACCTTTGGCAGACTTCTGGGTGCAAAGGATGGAAGATTACCCATAACTGTCAAAACTAGCTGTCAAGTTTCTGATGCCCTTCTCCACAACATACCTTTGTGAGACTGGATTCTCTGCTCTCATGGCGATGAAGACAGAGTACCCTCAGAGATTAAATGCTGAAAATGACTTGCGACTGAAGCGCTCTCCAATTTTCCCTGCCATCAGTGATTTGTGTGATAAAAAGCAAGGACATCCATCACACTGATAGGTAAGCATTATATATATATTTTTTTGTTAACATCAATAAGTACTGTACATTAGTCACCAAGAATTTTAAAATGCCAATAATATATTTTTTTATTATCGAGGTCAGCTGTAGAAATGTATGGATAGTGAACTTTTCTTTGCTTCCTTTTCTGTATTTTTTTTATCATCAACAAAAATACAGGATTGGCGTTATTAAATGCTTAGTCACGAACAGCTATGTCTGAGTGATTGAGACCAGCATGGAGGCTTCATTAATTTGAATTGATTACAATAAAATGACCATGAAAGCTTCTAATTTAATGTTTAGAACAACTAGAAACTTGTTTGAGGGACTACTTTTATCCAAAGTGAGGGTATATATGATATAATAATTGTAACGAACAATTTTATCCAGGACAACACACTCCAGGGCCACCCTTCTCTGGGGCTGCTGGAGCCTGTGAATGTATTATTCTTTTTTCAGTGCCCAAAAGTGCCTGAGAGAGCCATGGCTGCAAGAGCTATGGACAAATAGGGCTGGGCTGGGGTGTGCTGTCACTGCAGTCTGTACACACACCTGCAGAAACACTTGGACGCACATACATGAGGGCATGCTGTACGGGTTTGAATTTATTATAATTGTTTATAAAATAGGCTGGGGTTTTCTTTCTCCTCATTCCTCTACATGTTGAGCAAATTCCTCTTCAACAGGCGGAATATATCCCTTGGGACCCAAAAGGGTTTTTCCAAATTCTGGTTTCCCTTATAAAAATAGGCAATGCCTACCTGAGAAGGGGGAGGAACCTTTGAGCAGCTCCCTCAGGTGTTGGGACTGAAGCAGCTGCACTTGGCTTCAAAAAAGTAAACTGCGCAGGAAGAAGTTGCTGATCTAGAGAGAAACAACTCCACTCATGGATTGGAAGAGTTTCAGACTGTATGCGGTTCTGGTCATGATTTGGTTTTAGTTCTGTGTGAACAGTAGAGCTGGGCACATTGAAGAAAAAAAAAAAGTACTGTTTTTTCACCACAAAATGCATTTTTGGGGGTCCAAAACTATTTGCTGAATTCAGCGAACAGTTTTGGCTGGTTTAAAAAATTTCAAAAGTCAAATTTTTTTTTTTTTTTTTTTTTTAATTGAACACCCAAAAAGCCACAGGACTTCTTCTGAAGCGAATTTCCCCGGGTGCTGACTCCGAGAACAAACTGATCTCTTTGCCCAGAAAAGGATTTTCTTTACCAACAAGGTGTTTCCTGGCGCTTGCAAGTAGGGTGCTAGAGATGAGCCCTGTATCACTGTTGCTAGTACATGGAGTACATTGCTGCAGCCTGTGAACTCCACACTCCTCTGCAAACTATGCAGTTTACCCAGTAAGACATCAATAAAAAACAAACAAAAAAATGAGAACAGATGACCAAGAGGGAAACCTGGGCCCATGCCCAACTCAACACTTGGGCTGGTACGCCATTAGCCTAGGTTTGTTGTCTTCTGTTCTACACTTCGGTCCAGCTTGGGACCATCTGTTCTGCACATGATACATGCCCATCACGGGTCATGTCCCCGCTGACATCAGCATAGCGGGCAAAGAGGCGAGCAAACCAAGTGCAACACCTTGTAAACTGCCCCAAGTCCCACTGTGAGGACACCTGCTAGTGGGTCATTTGATTTGCTCTAGCTCAGATGGGTGGAAGGTGGAAGGAAATGGTGTGGGAAGCTCTGTCTCTGCTACCCCTGGGATGGCTAGCTCCAGTCACTATCTCTGTCCGACTCAGTCTCTGCTTCGGTCTGCTCTCCATGCTGTCAGGCGAGGCTGATTCTCCGTTGCTGAACCAAGCCTGAGCAGAGGAACTATTTGCAGAGTTCAGCGGTAGGGCTCGGCGTCCCCTGAAAGAAGATGAAACAGTGTGACGAGGTGAGGATAGTAGAGGGCAGGGAACATTTTCCATCATGTCTCTGCTTTCCAGTCTTTACTCGCTCTTCTCCGGTCTGCTGCTTTATAAAGCTGCCTGTTTTGTCTGACCTGGGAATTTGCTGCGGAGATCATCAGCAAATCATCACTGCCCAGGATGGATAATGTCTTGCCAAGCCACAACATTCAGCAGAGAGCTCTCACCCCAGCAAGAGGGTAATGCACAGGAAGATTTGGCTTTTAGATGTGCGGAGCACCCACAAACCCTGTTGAAGTCAATGCGTGCTGCGGGTGCTCAGCACCTCTGCAAATCAGGCCCTCTGTGGTTTGTGGGATTGGCTAATAAGTGAGTGTTCATAACCACTGGGTGCAGAGCTAGTGCTGGAGTGTGCAAACTGCAGTCAAGGCTGTAGGCACGTGCGGTAGCCCCTGGTTCCGCTAGTGAGCAGCTCTGCCAACAGCATCCCCTCTGTCTCCTGAGAGAAGTTGCTGCCCACCATCCCTCCTCTGACTTCTAGGGGGCAGCAGCTCCCCTCCAATGCTGCATTAAGTTCCACCAAATAGGGTACAGCACCACAAAGATATAAAGATATTACTTTACTCACCTTGTCTCTCTAATATCCTAGGACCTACACAGCTACAATACACTGCATACAAGGAGGAGGAGCAGGCAAAGATTGGGAAGAAGAGACAGAAGACGGAGAGAGGAGGAAGAGAGCTGGGTTGGGGTGAAGGGAAGCTGGAGACGGTGGGGGGTGAAGGAGGAAGGGGAATTAACTAGTGCAGACCAGCATGTCCATGTAGTTATGGAGGTGTGCAGTGACTGAGGCTGCAGAAGATCTTGTGGAGGGACTGGCCTCCCTGAGGCAATTCACACATCCTGACCAGCTCTGCCTTTGTCTGTTTGTCTCGCCCACTTTATTGCTACTTCCCACCTGGAGACCCAGGCTGAGGATAGTGACTAAGACTGAGGATTGCAATTCCTACTCCAAGGGAAGGAGGCATTCCAAGAGTAAAGGAAAGTCAGAATAGGAACCAGGACCTAGCAGTGATCAAACCAGTTTCTAAATGAACCCAAAGCACATCTCTGAAAGTCTCTTCCTTATCCCTGCATTTAGCTGGGAGCTGCATTCCCAGAATTGTGTTCTGCAAAATGGTGGCCTCCTAAGCCACTTCATTGTTTTGTTAATTGTCATTGGCAGTTTAATAACTTCTGAAGTTATTTCAGCTTCCTAGCGACTGGATGCCATGACTAGAATCCCCTTGTGCGCTACAGTTTCCCTGCGTTATGGAGTCTTACCCTTTGAAGAGGAAGCTGCAGGTGATCAGTATGTCAAACAGGAGGAACTTCAGCAACAACGCTCTGATGGCCAAGAGAAGCAGGATTTGTGAACAGATGGGCAGAGCTGAAACAGATGGAATCATGTACTTGATCAGGCCTTGGGGTGCCACGCAGAAGAATTACCAATGGTCCCTATTGGGACTGTGTATGGCTGCACTGCCCAACCTTATACACCAGAGGGTCACATAAACCTAAGCACAACCTTGTGTGTGCCAAACAGCTTCCACATATTTTAATAAGATTTAAAGTAACCTGTATTGATTTACATTTTAAGTTCTCTTGTTTCAGATGTATTTAGAGAGGTTGTTTTTATGTACGGTATTGTCTGTTTACACTCTTGTGGAAACTAAAGCTGTAAACATGATGCCAAAACGCTAATAAATCAGACGTTAGTGTATTGTGTTGAAGCAGGCCACGGGCCGTATGAAATGCTCTGGTGGGCTGGAGGTTGGGCACCCCTGGTCTAAGCAATAGGAATCAGTCTGAAAGACCTAATTCACCTCCTCTAGAATGCAGGTACTTAGTGTAGCATATTCATTGCTTTCATCAGTGTAGTTATAATGAAATATTACTGCTATTGTACTTCTACCCCTCCTATGTCCAACAGTACGAGAACCATTGGCCTAGAGGAAGCAGCTCTGGGCTGGGCACTTGGAACTCTGGCGACTTGACAGCTCTGCTACCCACTCACTGTGTGACCTTGGGCAAGTCACAGAATTGTAAAAGTGTAGGACTGTAAGGGACCTCAGTAGGTCAGCTAGTCCAGTCCCCTGCACTCAAGGCAGGACTCATAATAACTGGACCATTCCTTACAGTTGTTTGTCTAACCTGTTCTTAAAAACCTCCAATGATGGAGATTCCACAACCTCCCTAGGCAGTTTTGTTCCAGTGCTTAACTACCCTGATAGGAAGTTATTCCTAATGTCCAGCCTAAAGCTCCCTTGCTGCAATTTAAGCCTATTGCTTCTTGTCCTATCCTCAGAGGTTAAGGAGAACAATGTATCACCCTCCTCCTTGTAGCAACCTTTTATGTATTTGAAAACTGTTCCTCCCACCCCATCTTTTCTTTTCCAGAAAAAACAAACCCAGTTTTTTCAGCCTTCCTTCATAGGTCATGTTTTCTAGACCTTTCTCCATTTTTGGGTCTTCTCTTCTGGACTTTCTTCAATTTGTTCGCATCTTTCCTGAAATATGGCACCCAGAACTGGACACAGTACTCCAGCCAAGGCCTAAATCTGCCTGGACTAGAGTGGAAGAATTACTTCTTGTGGTTTGCTTTTTTTGCAACAGTATTACACTGTTGACCCGTATTTAGCTTGTGATCCACTGTGACCACCAGATACCTTTCCACAGTACTCCTTCCTAGGCAGTCATTTAGTATGTGCAATTCATTGTTTCTTCCTAAGTGGAGTACTTACTTCAGACCATTTCTCCAGTTTGTCCAGATCATTTTGAATTTTAATCTTATCCTCCAAAGCACTTGCAACCCCTCCCAGCTTGGTATCGTCCATAAACTTTATAAGTGTCCTCTCTGTGCCATTATCTAAATCATTTGTTGCTGATCCTGTGCCTCAATTTCCTCTTCTGTAAAATGGTAGATGTGGCTTCATCTTGGATTTCACTGTCTCTTTTCACCCCCACATCCAAGCTGTGCCTAAATCTTCCCACTTCTTCCTGTACAACATCCCCAAGATCTGTCCTTCCCTCTCTGCCCACACAACTGAAACTGTTGTCTGAGCCTTGATCGTCTCATGCATTGACCACTGCCCTTTCCTCCTCCTCTGTGGCCTCAATGCCTGCCCCCCTCCTTCTCAAATCTGTTCAAAATGCACCTGCCAAGATCATCTTCCATGCTCTGACTACCTCACTCCCCTTTTAAAGTCCATCCACTGGCTCGCCTTCTCCCATCACAAACACATACTTCTTGTCCGTACTTCCAGAACCCTCCACAAATTAGCCCTCCCCACCTATCCAGCCTGCTACATTATGCAAAGTCAATTCTCCCCTTCATTCCACCAGTGCCAGCCTCGATCGCCCACATCTCTGACAAGCATTCTCACAATCTGTCCTATGCTGCCTCTTAGCAGGGGGAAAAGCTCCCAGTTGAAATCCATAAAGCCACCACTTTAACCTCTTTCATGTCCCTTCCCCAGACTCACTTCTGCCATGATGTACATCACAAACTACACCGTGATAATGGCTGGGCAGGCGGAGTGCTGGGATCATTGCTAAGAATCTCACACCTCCTATTCCATTTGTTATCCTGTCCCCTCACCCCACCCATCTGTTTGTCTGTGTAATAGGCAGAGGAGATAGAGTTTAAGGTCAAAAGGAGCCACCAGAATTCTAGCCTGACTGCCTGGAGATCACAGGCCATTAACCACACCCAGCACCTGCAGGTTAAACCCAACAACCGAAATTAGACCAAAGTATTACAGCTTACAGGAGACTAGACTATTTTGAGGGACTGGCGTGCCTCAGTGCCCGAGGGCCCTGCAATAGCAAGGAAATGGATTAAATGAGATATTCCCAGATGATCCTGGCAAGCTACACTGTCTAGGTGGTAAGTGTTTATGGAGTTGTTCCTTTCTTGACACTAGGGCCAGGACAGCATCACTGGAAGTCTGTATTGTTCACAGGTAAGATTGGAGGATCTCTCTCCAGCCCTTGCACTGAACAGCATCTCAAAGTAAAATGTGGGTTTAGCATCCCAGTTATTCTTGTTTTGTGGCACTTTATAGTCTCAGGGACCACATCCATAAATGGTTTTCCCATCCTGCAAATAGTTCTGAGAGTTAAATTTTTTTTCCTGTCCTGAATCAGGACAAAAAGTCAATCTAAAATATTCACAAACCAAAACATTTTCAGTTCAGATCAATTGAGACATTTTGTTGCAATAATTTCAAAACATTTCATTTCGATTTCAACCTTTTTCCTTGACTTTTTTCCCCAGTTAACTTAAATTTTAAAATGAAAAGCTGTTTCAAACCAGACAACCAACATTTAGTGTTTAGAAAACATCAGAACACAATGTTTTGCCAACTTCAAAAATTTTTTTTTCAAAAATGTTCAGGGTCAGGAGATTCGTGAAAACCGCCCCTGGTCTGCAAGTGATTTTAATTTTGAGGAATCTACATTTTTAGATGAAATAATGTTTCATTGCAAAATTCCTGACCTGCTCTATTGGGGAGCTGACTTCTCAACTCTGAGATCAACTGCCCTTCCTGACCAGGTCAGATTCAGAAGAGCCAGCTGTGTGGCTGTTTGCCTTTGAGTGGCAATAGGGAGATCCGACATGCATGTCTGCTGCTGCCAGTGCAGATCCAGGGTTGCAGAGCAGAAAGGCTCTAAGAGCAATTCTGCTGACAGCTTCTTTCTTTGGCAAGGGTTGGTCAATTCACAACCTGCATCTTTCATCCAGCAACTAAAGCTCTTGGAAACAGTGGCCAAAATTCTGCTTTCATTTACACTGCTGCAAATCTAGACTAACTTTATTACTCCAGACTTGGACCTGTGTAAGTGAGGCCAGAATTTATCCCTGTTTCTTCAGATGTTCATTTTCAGAAAAGGCTTAAACTGGAGGTGGTGTCCACACACCTCTTTCCACATCCCTTCCGTTTCCATCAAAGAATCAGCTGGATTCAAACAGGCAGTGTGAATGTGCTGGGAGGAATGCACAGTTATTGCTTACCACTTCGGTCTTCATCCAGACATTGCTCTTCTACGTGGTCTTCTACAAGACAGAGTTGTAACTATTAGTAAGAGGAATTATACTAATTGTAATAGTACCGACTGCATGGTTAAAGCTCAGAACGGTTCCCAGCCCAACCTCCTGCTTACACCGTTCTCGTCACTTTCCAATTCATTCACCTTTTGGGTTGACATCTTTCTTGCTCAAAGGGGTGGAGTTTTGGAAAGCCTGAGTGCATTCTCTTGAGGGTTTTCTGAGATAATTATGTATAATACATACTTTTCCTGCTTTAAAACAAGCTACTCCTTCATCCCCCTTTTTTGCACGGATAATGCAAACAACTCAACTTCTTCACATTTTATGTGTAAATGCCCCTTAATAAAGATTCTCTACTTTGCCACGTTTTAAAATGAGACAGGAGTGTTTGAAGAAGTGGGACTGATTATGCATAATAATTTATTTTAAGTAATTAGCTGAAAACACTTCATTAGGGGTATATCTATAGATGTCCAACTAGCTGATAGAAGGGATGCACGCACCAAGTGCCTCTGGATCAGTTAGCTCACAAGCTCTGCTGGTGAAATGGACAAAGCTTGGAAAGGTCACACACCAGCTTCGTGCTTTTTCTTAAAATAGTCATTGCACTAGGATATTAAATGCAGAAAATTACATCACTGCACAGACACGTCCCTAAAAGTTGGGACAAATGCTTTTTGTGGTGGGGGTAACACATTGAACTAAGCAACTGCCAAGATGATTTTCCAAGGCCCAAACAAGAGCTGGGAGGTAGCTGCCCAACTCACATTGATTCTCCATGGGAGTCAGGTGCCTGACCTCTCTTTGAGCCTTTGACAGTTCCCTTGCCCCCAATACCCAAATCCTACAGGATGGGTAAAATATGGGTACTAAAGTTGTGGCTACAACTGACTTGTTCATTTCCCGCCTTTGTGATTTTTAACTGTGCAGCTGTCACATTCCATCTGTACACTTTATATTCATTAGACTGAAAACCACCCTATAAAAACGTCACTGAACAAAACAATTCCCCAGACATATGGAGCACCAGGAACCTGATCTCATCCTTGTATAGAAAAGTGGCAAGCCCAGGCTTTAAAGAGTCATGGCTATGTATGTACTGTGTTAGATCCAGGCAAAACGCATCAGCAAACCAAAGTTAAGTAATTAATAGTTACATGCCGTGTAAAAAAGCAACTACCGTGTTCTCAAGTTTTCCCTTTAGGTAATCGAAGCATATTTAGAATCTTAGCTCAACACAGCTTTTTGCCTCATCCAGATTTTTGCAAATGTTGTTTCAAAGTATTGGCTCTCAAACACTTGATCCCGTTTCCCTCAACCCCTCCAGAAAGATTTGGAGACCATGCTTATGAAAATGCAGCTGGCTTAGTTTTGAGAGAAGGTGTGTATATGTCGAAATTGGGCTTATAGTGGAAGGTTAGCTTCAACCGGACTATGGTGCATTTCCCTGTAGAGATCTCTTTAATGCAGAGAGCTGTGTGTGTGTCTCCTTCTCACATGAGTCTCCACTCTCCCACATCTCTATTCTATAGTTGCAGGAAGGAATGTCAGCCCTGCCAGGTCTGTTGAGACTAGAGCTTCTTGACCCTTTTGTGCCATATTTGCTATTAATCAAGCTCTCCTTGAGTGACAGTGTCCCCATGGGGGGACCCTTCAGGATAACTATTTTTCCCTGGGGTGCTGCGTTTGAATTAACTGTCTGACATTTGCACTTTGTCTGCATTGTTGCAAATGGGCAGTGGGAGCCACTGCATCCGCCACTGGACCCTCACTTTCTCGCGCAGGTCATTCAGGGATAACACAATGTGACCGAGGGAAATGGAGAGGAATGCGGGGCTCCCAGGGGACTGGAGGTGGAGGGAGGTGGGGGCAGGGAAGTGACAGAAAAGAGATGGGGTCTGTGGTGTTGGATATTCTCTTTGCCTGGTACCTACCAGAGATCAGCAGGGACCTGGCACTCCACACCTGGGCGGTTCTGTTCTGTCTCACATGGCAGGTGAGGGATTCCCAGGACTCCAGTTCTACGGTGTGGACGGAGAGGTGAGAGACTGTGCTGAATGTACCGTCTTCCTCCCTGGAAACCCCGTAAGTGAAGGAGTCCAGGGCACTTCCATTCTCATTTGAAAACCAGATGGCATCTGTCATGTCCTGGGAGAGGTCGTTCACCACACAAACCACTAGAGTCTTCCTCTCGCCGTTAATGACCATGGTAAGTGGGGGCGCCAAGGTAGGAAAAGGGTCTGCGGTGCTGCCTGGGGGGAGAAAGCATGGCAGGTCTCAGCCACAAGGCCTCCCTGACCCTGGAGCCCCTTTGACTGGGAGCAGTGAGACAAACTGGTTTCAAACCTCTCGGGAAGGATTGCCTCGTGAGGCGAGTATCCCTGTTTGGCCAGCTATTAGTGCCCAATTAGGGGTTGGGTCCATGTCTGGCTGCCCCAGCCCCACTGCCATTTGTTGGAACAAAAACCCCAGGCCTCGCTGCTCCTTTGCAGGGTATAGCTAATCACTTAACGGGTACACGCTGGCC
This sequence comes from Trachemys scripta elegans, assembly GCF_013100865.1. NCBI lineage: Eukaryota > Metazoa > Chordata > Testudines > Emydidae > Trachemys > Trachemys scripta. The sequence goes on along the minus strand of NC_048300.1, from coordinate 3,712,450 downwards.
ACTCCTTTCCTCCCCTCCCACAGTACCTCAGTCTTGGGCCTCTAGCTACACGCTGCCTGCAGAACCCACCCGGCCCAGAATGTTTCTCCTGGGTGTTGGGGGTGTGTGTGTGCAGCCCACCCTGGGGAGCAGGCAAATGTCCTGCCAAGGAGGAGAGCGTGGAGCTAAGTGAAGCAGGAGGCACCTGCCCCAGGGGACAGGTATACTCACAGCTCAGAAGCTGAAGTACTGTGGTGGCCAGGAGCTGTCCAAGCAGCCATGAGGGCAGGTCCATGGTGAGAGGCTGCAACCTCTGAGCCAGGCATGAACAATGCAGCAGGCAGAGGGACCCCAGCCCATCTCTCAGCACCTTCCCCTCCCCTCCGCTTTCCCTGCCCCTTTCTAACGGTCTTTCGCCAGCTGCCTCGCCAGCTGCTGTGCACCCTGGCAAACAAACCCGTGCACCTTTTAACCCTTTGCGTGCTCACATGGCTATAGGCAGTGAGAGCCTAAATCCACCCTAATGGCCCTGAGCCCAGCCCTGTGGGAGCACAAGCTGACCTGACTGGGTCCCCCCAACTGCAAATCCCACAGGCAAAGGGGAGTACAGAGACCCCAATTTGCAGCTGCACTGGGCACAGCAGATGGCACCCATGGAGATGCCCCAGCAGGTTTCCGTGAGCCAAGACAACAGTAAGGCCAGGGTCGGCCATTCCCTGCTCCTTGGAAGGTCTCAAACACACACCCGCTGGGCCTGGGCAGTGCCACACACCACATCACACTGGATTTGCCTGGTGCAAAGGGGGCCGGCTGCAGGGATCAGGCCCAGAGAGCATGGGGCTGAGGGGAGGAGTGCCCCCAACACTGGCATGCAGGTGTGGCATTGAGGAGGGGGCATGCACAGGTAGCCCCAGTGGTATAGTGGTAACCAAAGAACTGGGTCAGCTAATCTAACCTAAACGCTATAAACTGGGTTAACTCCATTTCCCCTTGCCTGCACTGCTGGGCGGCCAGTGCCTACAGCCTGGAGTCTATGACTCCTGCTGGCCCCTCCAAGCAGCCAGGAGGTGAGTACCCCCTGCTGACATCGGTCCTGAGGGAGACTCAGGCCCAGGGCAGGGGGGGGGGCAGGGAGGGAGGGAAGCGAGAACAGGACAGGAGAGCCACTCGCTGTTCTTACCCAGTACCCGGCTAAGGGGAGGGGAACATGACAAACGGCGATGCAGTGTGCCACAGGGTCCCACAGATGGTGCTGGATGGTTTGGCACGGCGTGTGCCTGGGCAGGGGTCTCAGTGATGGGAGCAAGCAGGAGCTGCACCAGTGGCTGTGAATCCAGGGTGCAGACTAAGGTCACTCCTGGATGGGGGAGTCACTGCAAGGCGCCCTATCGGGAGGGTGTTGTGCGTGGGGGTGTGTTTGTGTGTCACTGTGAGGCTCTCTCCAGGGCTCACGGTGTGTGTGGGGGAATTGCTGGGAGGTTTCCTTGCAGCTAGTGGGGTGTGTAGGGGAGAGTTGCTGCCATGATGTCTATGTGGGGCAATCACTGGGGCACACCAGAGGCCAAGGTGCGGGACATGTGGGAAGAAGCCCATTTGCTCCAGGCTATGTATGGTAGCTGAGTGCAGTGCCACGGCCCGTGCAGTGTAGGGGGGGAGCTGGGGGCAGTGCCACAGCCCGTGCAGTGCACGGGGGAATTGGGGGCAGTGCCACAGCCCGTGCAGTGCAGGGGGGAGCTGGGGGCAGTGCCACAGCCCGTGCAGTGTAGGGGGGAATTGGGGGCAGTGCCACAGCCCGTGCAGTGCAGGGGTGCTGGAACAATTTGTGTAGTGGGGATGCTGAGCCCTTGAGCCAAACTGTAAACCCTGTATATGATGGAACCCATTTCAACCCAGCAGGTCCTGCAGCACCCCCTGCACCCCTAGTTCCAGCACCTATGCGTGCAGTAGAAGGATAGCTGAGTGCCTGCCACGGCCCGTGCACTGAAGGGGATAGCGGGGGCAGTGCCATGGCCCGGGGGGGGGGGGGGGGGGGGTAGCCGAGGGCCGTGCCACGGCCCGTGCAGTGCATTGGTCACAGCCTACGGGCCAATGTCACTGCAGCAAAAACTGCACGGAGCCAGGAGAGCAGCGCAGCTCCTGGTACATTCCACACACACCCCCGCCCCGGCTAAAGTGGTTCCTCCCATCCGGCTGGCGTGGTACCGGCCGCTGCCGGGCGGGGCCCGATCCTGCCCCTCGCCGCCCATGGAGCCCGGCGCGGAGCCGCGGAGCCAGGCGGGCCCAGGCCCGGCCCCGGCCCCAGCGCCCCCGGCCTCCTTCTCCGAGATCCTCCGCCTGGTGCGGAGCGGCCAGGACGTGCCCGGCCTCCACAGGCCCAACGTCACGGCGAGCCTGGCGAGCCCCACCCCCTCGCGCCTGGCCCGCAGGCCCAAGCCCTGGGAGCGGGCCCGCCCGGCCGAGCCCCCGCAGCCCTGACGCGAGCTCTCCGGGCTCCCGCTCTGCGCCCGGCCCCGGGAACCGCGCCTGGCCGGGCTCGGCCCGCGGACTCCGGCGGGCGTTACAGGGCCGCATGGGACCGGCCTGCAACCCTCAGTCCCCCCTTGCTGGGCACAGCTGAAGGACCTGGAGAGGCGTGTGCCCAGCTGGGCTGGGGAAGCCTCTCTCTGGCCTCTGGGCTCAGATTCATCACCCCTCCGTCCGACAACTCCCGCCCCCAGGCCTGGGACCAGACCGCTCCATCCGACACGCCCAGCGCCCCGTCCTGGGACCAGACCGCTCCGTCCGACACGTCCCGCCCCCAGGCCTGGGACCAGACCGCTCCATCCGACAACGCCCAGCGCCCCGTCCTGGGACCAGGCCGCGCCGTCCGACACGTCCCGCCCCCAGGCCTGGGACCAGACCGCTCCATCCGACAACGCCCAGCGCCCCGTCCTGGGACCAGGCCGCGCCGTCCGACAACGCCCAGCGCCCCGTCCTGGGACCAGACCGCTCCGTCCGACACACCAGCGCCCCGGTTACAGTGGGGTGTGGAAATGGCCGTTACTCGATATAGCCCAGAAACAGCTGTAAGAACAGCGAGCCTGCTCTCCTTAACGGCGGATAACTGGGTGTAGGTTGGCAGCTCTACCCGGCATTGTTAGCATGCAGCATTCACACTCCAGCCAGATGTACCCCACAAAGAGCCACTGCTTGCAGTGTCCGCGGTCAGGGTAGCTGAACGTGGTTTGGCTGCAACCACAGACAAGGAGCAGCTGTTTGGCGCTGGTGCTGCTGCACCTGGCCCTGCCACTCGCTCGTTATCACTCAGGACTTTCGGGTTTGTTTTTTTAAGGGAAAAACCTGACAGGCTAATGGCCTCTTCCCCCCCCCCGTCCCCGTCCCCCTAGCAACCCTCCTTTCTTGGGGCAGAAGGTGCCTGATAAGAAGCCGCTGGGTGTCAGGCTGGGGAAGGCAGACCTCCACTCAGACTAAAGCCTGTTCTGACTGGGGAGATGGTGGCAGCTAGAGCAGAGAGGACGTCCAAGATACTGCTCATTGCCTGAAATGATACAACGGGACCTGTCTCAACTGGCTCTTGCAGCAGAGGGGGACATTCACACCTAAGTGAAATGACCGACTGGCAGCATCTGCGGAGGATTCTTGGTCAAACCAGCACAAACTAAACAGGCTTCTCCCTCCCCAGAGACTCTCCTCTAGGTGTGCAGGGAACACCACGGGGGATGGAGCGTCAGGGGCCTACGTTCTACCAGTCACTTAAAAGCTAGAATCCTCCTCAAAACCAAACCACAGTGACAATGATTCAGAGATGCTTCCGGAGTGTTCCTGTCCCCCATCTGTCCAATGGGGACATAACAACCCTGTCCTGCCTCACGGGGGTTAGAATATAAATGCATGAGAGCTGGGGTTCTCAACCTTTCTTTCGGAGCCCCCACAACATGCTATAAAAATGCCACAGCCCATTTGTGCCACAACTGTTTTTCTGCATATCCAGTAGATGAAAAACTATATTAAATGGATAGTTATACAGCTAAACACACACACCTGTAATATACAAAAGAAAAGATATAGGTACAAAAATAAACTGATTGTTTTTATTTTACTTACTCAGTGTGAAACTTGTTGCTGATCAACAATTCTGTCTAGACGTGGGGGTGTCTTCGACAAGCACACGCACGTATCATGGTGAGTGTTAATCCTGGCTTGGTACTTTGTTTTCATTGATGTCACTGCCAACCTGCACAGCCGCAGCCTCTCCACCAGCCAGCTGGCCGGATGACCTGCACAAGCCCCAGTGTGATGGGCTTTGGCAGTGAGCTTTGGCTTTCTGCCCTGGGCCCCAGCGAGTTTAATGCTGGCCCTGCTCTGGTTTATTATTGGAGGCTGCTTGGAGTAGTGGCAAAAGTGCAAAGCCAAATACAGAGAGAGGGCCTGGGGTAGCGCCGTGAACGCTTGTGGTGCATTTCAGATTCACTTCTGTGCATGTTACAGTAATAACAGTGGTAACAAGCTGAAGGAACATTTAGTAACATCAATAGCCATGACTAGGTCTGACCATGACATTGGCCACATCCTCACTTGTTCGCGCACACTTCAGAAACCACTTCACGTGGTTTTTTGGTGTATCTGGCTCATTTTGTCTGTGGCAGCCAGCCATGTGTTCAGCACCGGCCTGGGACGGGGTCCCCATCAGGGGGTGTCACCAGCATGACCCTGTGAGTCTCCCTCAGCTGGCCGACAAAATAGTACACACCGTGTATAGGGCTGGGCTGCAGACGACTCTGATCTGCACAGGGGCACCGGTGGAGAAGAACAATGCTGCAGCTGCAGCTCTGGGTTTGTCTGTCCTGAGAGGCGAGTGACACACAACACAAGCAATCCTTCTGGTTTTTAAATGTAATTGCAAAATTTGTAGATTTAAGCAATGTCATAATTACATTTAAACACTGGGAGGATTATGGAAAATCAGGGAGGGCTGGTATCTCTGCTGTCCGGCGGAGCCTGCCCCCATTAAAAAAAAAAAACCTTTTTTGTGCAGAGATGGGAGTAAAAAATTGGGAAATTTTGAAAACCTATCATTGGGGGGAGGCAACCAGTGTTTCAGGAATGTCCTCCAATGTGCAGCATATTCTACCCCGGGCCCTGGAATTGGCATAAGATGGACTTGGATTTTCGAGAGGTCACAAATTTCAGCTGTAAACAGAAACCATGCTGCAGCTACAACCAATGATTTTTCCATCTTTAGTTTTACAATAATTGCTAGAAATATACTATGAACTTGCAACTGACTAATATTTTTGAAGCACCGCTCAATAATATTTAGCAAACGCACCTAATTTGTTTTAGTTATTACTTATATTTAATACCGCAGGGTATTTTACTATTTTTCCAAGATCTGAATAAAGTACTATTTCTCTCATCCATAATATAAAAAGATTTATTTTGCCACAAGTTTAGGTTAGTTAAAAATGAACTTTTACAAAACCAGAGTCACGTTTCCATGGAATAAAAAATAAAATTAAACAAAGGACAAGGCTTAAATGTTGCTGCTGCAGTGTTTGCAGCCCAAATTATGCTAGGACTGAGAACCAGGAAGTGACACTGACTAGAACCTGACTGTAACCAAAGTGAAGGTCACTAGTCTGTGTTAACTGTTCACACACTGAGAGAAGCAGAGATAGCAGGAAGTCATCAGACTTAAAGCCCAGATTGTGAATGGCCCAAGTGGCTGCTGAGGGGTGAGCAAGAACTTGTGCTGCTGCCCTGGGGCTGGGGCTAGCAAGAGCCTGCCCCCTTCACACTGGCTGGCAGAATGAGGCAATCTCCTCCCCCCAGTGAATGGAGCAGACTGCACTCTCGGCACTATGACAGACCATGCCTCTCTGATGCAGGCTCTCTCCTAGAGCAGTGCCACTCTACCATGCCCTGACTTCACTTCTGATTTGAAGGCACAGCCCGTTTTCCCCTTTAATCATTGCAGATGTATTTCTCAAATAGGCAAAGAAATGATTTTTCCTGGCTGGCTGCACATGACAGGGACACTGTTAAGGCATTACATTTGCTCCTTTAACAAAGACTTTTGGTGATCTTCCAGTGTTCAAGGACATTCCACTTTATTTAAACTCTTCAGCACAACTGTGGTACACCCCCGCCTGGAACAGCCATCACACAGTTACAAGATGCAGTATCTGGGACAAGGAGGTAACGCTTTAATTCCCAATCCACTAGTCCAATAAAGCATTGGCACTGCTCAGTTTTCATAAATAGATTTTTGGCTAATATGAAACACAAGCAGAGAGGACTGTTACAGAGCTAACAGTGACTGTTAGGGGATCTGTACCGCTTCTCCATTTGATTGCTAAGTAATTTAGCAGATTATCTCCCCAGTTTAAGTACACAAATCAAACTAATCCCACAGCTGTTGCAGGATTTCAAGCTACGAGTCAATAGTCCTTTTAAATCCTCTTACAGAAAAATCTGGACATTAAAAAATTAGTTTTTCTAGAGTACTTGAATTGCTATTCACGTCCACAGTTAGTTCACATCGAGTTTCACTTTTATGTTCATGGCTGCCAACTCAGCCACAAAATACCGGAAGACATAAGGCACAGAAACAGTGTCGATTGTGTCGCTCTGATTGCACACAGTACAGTGGTATTTCCTATTGCGTGTCGTGGACCAGGAAGGCGGAGGCTTCTCCAACAAAGGAGAGAGCAAACTGCCACACTTGACACAGACGTGGGCCACAGAACGATCGGAACAGTTGAAGAGACGGTCATGCAGCAAGAAGGACGTGCCGTGAGCCAACAAGGCATCGCGTTCCATCTCTCCGAAGCGAATCCCACCCTGGACATTCCTCCCCCCGATGGGCTGGTTGGTGACTTTATCCCTGGCTCCTGTCGTCCTCACTTGGAACTTGTCCGAAACCATGTGACGCAGGCGTTGATAGTATACAACTCCAATAAAAATGTCTGCCTCCAGTTCCACCCCACTGATTCCACTGTACATCCTCTCTGTTCCATAGTAGTTATAGCCAGCAGCCTTCAACATCTTGCCAAAGTATTCCAAGGCAGAGTTCTCCTCCGAAAACGTGAAGGGGGTGGCATCGTGACAGAGGCCATGCAATGCTGCAGACTTCCCTGCCATGCTCTCAATCAGCATTCCAATGGTCATTCGGGATGGAAAGCCATGAGGATTGAAGAGAATATCTGGAACCATTCCACTCTCTGTAAATGGCATGTCCTCAACTGGCCAGAGTCTGCTCAAAATACCCTTCTGTCCATGTCGGCTGGCAAATTTGTCCCCAATAGTTGGATTACGAGGGATTCTCATAGTGATGCAAACACTTTTAAATTTTCCATTTCCACTGTCATTGCTGCACACTTTGATGTTATCCACAATGCAACTTTCCTTACTCCTGGGAAGGGGAAAATAAAGAAAGTCAATGAAAGTTTCAAAGTTGTTAACTTGGCAGCTCTGTGCCAGGAACTTTTGCCTGGAAACTGCTTTTAGAGACTTTATAAGTAGTACAGCCAAGCTATGTGAAATGAACTGGCTGTCTTGGGAAACTCAGCATTTCCTCAAGGAAGAAGCCATTTTGTAAGCATGGAGATCGAAACTACATTTGGGTTGGTTTTAGAAAGCATTACACTTGAAAAACGGGTTCCTCAAAGGCTGCTCAAGTCATTTCTAATACAATAATCAAAACTAGGATTTCTAAAAGATTTTTGATTTATGCACCACGAACAATGTAGAGTAAGAAGCAATTAAAACTAATTAATCTTTGCACTGTGGGAATTGATGGTCAAGCTGAGTTTCAATACTTGGTAAGTTTCTTTACACTTTAAATGTGACCTGCAAATGAGAAAAAGTGGACTTTTGCCCCTTTTTTATTACATCATCATGAACTATAAAGACCTGAAAGTTGTGTTTTTTTTTTTTTTTTTAAAAGGCTTTTCATTTTGCCCTCTCTTCCCCTTTCCATTAGAAATTCATGTCTAGTCTTGACTGCAGACTAAGAGGACTAGAGAATTAGTGAAACAGTGAGATCACAAGTGCCCACAGAGAGAGAGAACTGATAATTTGAAAGGGGTAGGCCATTTTTAGTCAGAATATTCAAAAATGTTTGTTTTTGTTAATGCCTGTTTAACGTCAGCAACTAATATTTTAGTAAAGGGAAGGTTGTTCTTGTTGTTAAAAGATTCAACACCTTTGTCCCCTTAGTTTAAGGTGTCAAATCTCACAAATATCTCTGGGATCCCCCAGGAGAAAAAAGGAAGACAAACCTTGAGATTCCTGATATTTCTAAGGTATAATACAAACAGCAGAACCAGCCCGCTCCCCCCAAAACCATCATCTTTTAGGCCTTTTTTTATAAACCCAATTTTTAAAATATCCTTTTTGTGTCACCTTTAACATTCTGGGCATGAAGACAGCAGATGGAGGAGGCCATTGCCCACCCACAGAGAGGAAGGTCACTGATCCTACATGTCTAGCTAGCGCACAGACAGGGTGTCATGACAGGTGGGTTCTATTCCTAGTTCTGCCACAGACTCTGTGCCTTGGTTTCTCCGTGAGTAAGACACGGATACCACTTACCTCCCAGCAATGGGGTAACTGAAAACAACTGCCTGAGCAATGTAGGAGCCTAGCTCCCATTTTCCAGAGTGACTTAGATCCTATGCACCTCTCATTGGAAGTCACCAGAACTTAGGCTCCTCAGTTGCTTAAGCACCTGTAAAAATCTTACCCAGAGTGCCTTAAGAAATTCCCGTGAAAGAAGCCAGAGTAGGAAAGCAGTGTAGTACTACACACAGAATGGCTGCAGGAGGAGTAGTGGAGAGGGAGGAATCTCATATGCACAAGCTCTCCTCACCAGAACTGTCTCCAGTTTTACTCTGTGATAAGCCCACCTTTTGTGTGTGTCTTTCCCTGGCTTTGTGAAGAAGCATCTGCAGCTTTTCAACACTTGCAGGGCTCAGAGGAAAGCCAATATACTGGTGTGAAATCCATCTGCAATATTAATTACTCTTCCCTACAGTACAGCAAGAGTTGTTTTATAAAAGGAGATACAGATGCTTTCATTCTCTGGAATGATCAGGGAACGAATAAAGGACTCCTAAACCCTACAGGGCTGTCTGCACATCAGAGCAGTTCTCAGAACTCTACATTTGAGACGGTAACCAGGACAGCTGAGCTCTGAACTCACTTGTAATAGGTTATGAAGCTCTCCCCAGTACTGAGGTTCAGGTAGCTGTAGTAAGGGTCCCCATACTGCAGTATGGATCCAATGTGCGGCAGTCCGTCAGCGTCCAGATTCTGTATAACCCTTGGATCACCAGGCTTGACTCCAAACACCAGACTGTCATCTACTTGTTTGATTTTTTCAGCAAGATCTATGCTCTCCGTCTTGTAAACGCTGCCGTGGGCAAATCCTCTCTCCCATGAAGCCTTACTTACAATCTGAACAAAACACCCCAAGAAAGCAGAGTCCCTTCAGCGAGGCTGCTTCAAAGCTGACTTACCAAAAACAATCAGTTTTAAACACGATGAACACACTTCGTGTCTGCTTTCAGTCTCTCCATTTTACACAGTCACTCCCCCGAGGCTTCTATATCCCCCTTCCTCTGCCCACAGATGTTCCTCGGCAGAGGAAGCATTTACATATTGCTGTGACCCATTTTTTTTTTTTAAACATCCCTCTAGCTAAATAATCACCACCACCCCAAAATAATCAGTCCCATAAACACCACACACCCTTCCCACATGCCACCGCTCAGACACGACCCACTTCTCAAATGGTGCAACGCCAGCGCCTAGCACAATGGGGCCGATGCCAGTCACAGCTCCCACATCTTAAATGTGAAAAAATCATTTATTTTCCCTTCTTTACCAGATGGGGAAATTTGTGCGCCAGCAAAAGCAGGCAAGTAAACTCTTACCAACTGCTACTTCCATCTTCCGACGTTGCCCTTCTGGCCCTGCTGCACAGCCTCGCTGAGCATTCCCCAGACCAGTAGGAAGGCAGACTGGGCAGAAGAACCAGGGGGGAATGGCAGAGAAGAGCATATCATGGGGAGACCTGCTCCCCAGACACTCCACAGCAGAGTCTGAACTGTGGGGTGCAGCCTGCCAGTGGAGAAGCAGACTTTTCATTTCCTTGCTCTTGTGGGTGCACCCACTGTGTGGCAAACTAAGATTGAGTAATTGGCCAAAAAACCCCAAACAAACAGATGTTTAATTCATGACATAACTAAGAATCAACATAGCCAGTGGGTTGCAGAACTGATGTTCACACTCCAGTCCCCAGGTGACACAGACAAGGCAGTATATTCCATTTCCTTTTCAATGACTTACCATTGCATCTTCCATGTCATAGCCAGTGTAGGAGATGACAGCAACGATTGCATTGGTACCGACTGGATAATTGTCCATGTCATAGTAATCGTACATGGACGGCCGCACCAAGGGGCTTTGCGGGGTCTGAAGTCGGTACAGTTTATTATCTGAGCGATCCTGATAAGTCAGAAGTGGAAAGCCCATAGTTTGCTTGCCTAGAACAAAAAAAAAAAGCCGGATTAATCCAGTGGCAAAAAATCACAATGTTCTGTCATGGCTTTGGTAGGGATAAAACTGATCCAGCCTGCAGAGTCTCTTCTTGTGTATGGAGAAAAAGTTGATGTTTTCCCCAAATCCAAAAAGTCCTCCCAAGCTTGCATTTTAAGACTGCACTGATGCAGATAAGAACTTCCCTTCCTACTCCTGAATCACAAATTGCAAACTACTACTTAAACTCCTTTAGTAATTCAGTTCCATTCCTATCATTTAATAAGGTTTATTTTTAACATGCTCCCTCTTACAGTAATTCTAACATATCCAGATGGAATGTCAATTTCACACTTACCATAAAAAATTAAAATCAAGGTTTTCTGTATGTGACATTTCACTTGTGTCTCTTCTGTCCTACATTTTCATATTGTAAAATATCTTTTAACTCCTGGTCTGATTATTGATAAGCGATGCAACTTCTGAACAATGGGTTGCTATTTTATTCAGTTTACTATTTTCAGAAGACTATGGGAAAATGACTGAGCTACAAATCTGCTTCTTCAAAACCTTTCCGATAGGATTCCCTACTCCTTGGTCTCCCCTGCCTAGCAGGCGTAAGGTGGAATTCTGAGCTCTTGAAGCACTTTTTCATTTAGGGTTGTATTAGGGTTTCACTTAGGGATGTATGGAAAAGAACACCAATCCCAAGCAGTGAGTTCCCTTGGTACACTCTTAAAATACAAACCATGCAGACTCTGGCAATCACCCATCAATAGCACCATGCCAGCAGCACCAGGGATTTAACAAACATTTAGTAAACTCCACCAACAAAAGCCCACCTGGAGTCCATCACCTCACTCTTCTCTCAACACCTGCCAGCTGTACTCTCTCTCATTTATACCACTGAAACTTTAGCTCAAGTGCCTTCACTAACCACAACTGTGGTAGTATGTCACAGGGAGGGGCCTAAAGCCAGACCATTTTAGGGCTTGATATGTCTAAAACACCACAAAGTCAACCCAGAAACCAACAGGCCCTCAGTGCAGATCAGAGATCCAGTTTAATATGACCATGAAATACATACTGCTTAACACAGAGGCTGCCAAGTTCTGTACCAGATGCAGTTTCCAGATAGATTTAAGATGTAGCCTCCCAGAGAGCACCTTGCAAAGTGACAAAGGTCTGGATAACAGTTGCATGGTCTGCATCCAAAGGAAATGGACTCAATCTCTTAGCCATGTGATGCTTCGGGGAGGGAGAAAGAGGCGATCTTGCTGTGGCAGCTACCTGCTCTTCTAATAGCATCTGAGTGTTACTGGAGCCCAGACTGCAAACCTGATCCACTAATGGCGCACACACACCTCAAAATGGCCAGTATTATTCCAGTTCTATCTTCCGATTGTTTCCCCCAACCAATCTGCAACACCTCCATCTTGGCTGGGATGGAGTCTCAGCCAGTTAGCCCTCATAGCTGTGCCAGTCTCCCCCAGATATGGAGCACCACAATGGACAGCTCTGGCCAGGTCAGTGGACATGGAGATGCAGAGCGGTCTGTTAGTAGCATACTGCAACCCACGCCTCATCACTAAGCCTCCCAATGGCCTCACATACATATCACCCCTCTTGTTTAACAAGAGAGCGCCTCAGGGAGGAGTAGTTACCCCACACCACCCTCTGAGGGCACTCAGCAAGGCAAGACCAGGACCATTCAGAGCATCCCACCCATCGCTGCTATGGACCAGAAACAAGTCCACACACCTCATGGTCAATGGTATCAAAGGCAGTTAATACCATCAGCAAGGATACCACTCTAAGGCCACTAGATACTGCGAGAACTGTCCCTCGAGGACAGCTGTGGGGCACAAGTCCAGGCCATTCACGTGCCATTCCCTGAGCTTAGCCACTACCCTTGGAGATAGATAGAGGGAGAGATCACACACAGACCCCCCCCCCCGCAAGAATAACTGAGCTGTAGAACTCATTGCCAATAGATATCACAGAGACCAAGAACTTCGTAGGAGTCAAAAAGGATTAGGAATTTACATAGTTTAATGAGAACATACACAATTTCATCCGACAGTAATAAACCCCCAATGTTTAGAAATGATATAAACTCTCATGCTTTCAGGCATGAGTCACATCTATCTGATGGGGTTAAGAAATTTCTTTGTAGACATTTTCTTCAAATTTTGAAGTGAAGTGGAGGATGGGTTCTTGAATTAGGATCCCTGAAAATATAGCAGGCAGACACACACACACTCTCAACACTCAACATATTTGCCACTTAATAGCAAAAAATAAATAAATAAACCAACCCAATTTCCTTGGACTCTGCTGAGGTCTTGTGCCTTTGACCATAATTTGAAACAGTAACTTCTCCTACCAAAAATTCAAGTTGGAGAACATCAGCTCCAGAGAGCTCAGCACTGCACATAAGAAATGAGGACTCTTAAGCCCTTTCCTTTGCAAGGCTTGCAAGGGATACTAATGAGCCTCCCAAGTCCCATGACGTTGTGAGGGGAACCAACAGTCCCCCTAAGGTTTGTTGGAGGTTCTCCCCATCCTGCAAAGCTAAGGATGATACAAAGGAAAGGGGAATGAAGGAGTCAAGGATCTGATTCTTTTCCTTCCTCCTGTGCATGTGGAAATTTGGGGATTGTTTGATGGCAATATTTGGCACAGTACTTACCCATCTGGCATTGGTACATGTTTCTGGGACTCTGGTTGTGATCAGAGAATGGAATGAAGTTGGCTACCACACTCAACATGCTATGAGGAAAGAGCTCCTGGTGAGTGGTCACGCCAGGCACAATTTCATCCTCAAGGACAGCAATGTTCATGAAGACCTGAGATAAGCAAAGCCCAATTTAATTATCAAATTGATCTTTTTTAAAGGTAAATAAAGCTGTCTCCAATCACTTTCATAGCTCCAGCTAGTCTATTTGATAACTCAGTGTATTAGTGTGTAAAAAGGGCTATGCAAAAACCAACATAACTATGGCTACTTCTACCCTGAGCTAGGGATGTGATTCTCAGCTTGTGTAGACACATTCATGCTAGTTCTCATCTGCGCTAGCGCACTAAACCCAAGCAAACTTAATAGCCCTTTTGACAAGATCAGCTTCCACCTCCCCTTCATTGTTCCTTTCACAGATATTTTTGTAAGGTGTCTTATTTTTGTATCAAAGACTTTTCTCTAATGGCCACTGCTTTGTAATAAACAAACACGTTAGACAGACCCATGCACAGTACCTGTTCCAGAGTACCAATCAATTCTTCCTTTCCCAAGGCCAAATTTCTCACAGGCCGAACCATCCTGCAAGGGGTAGTAAAAATGAATAATCCTGGATACAGACTAGGTTTTCCGGTCATTGGAATAAGGACTACCTCAGTCCAAGCTGGAATTTTCTTTTCTTGCATTACCTGTTCGCACATGCACAGAAAAAAATCTAGTTAGAAAACTTGTAATAAATGAAGATTTTTTTGCATCCAATAGCCTATTTTCCCCTCCAAATGAAAATTTTAGTCACACAAGTAGCTACACAAATTCACTGTTTCATATATTTTTAACAAAAAATATTTGGATCAAAATCTCTACAAAACTGGAGAAAAACAATTGCATTTTAAATGGCTACAACCAACAAATACCTTGATGCTGCAATGCTTTGGTGGCAATGCCTTATAAATAGGTATAAAATAATCATCATATAAAATTAAATAAGAACATGATAAAATTCAAATAAAACCAAATGAATCAGTCAGGCACAAAAATAAAGGAAGGAAACATTTGGGAGAAGTTAAAAAACTGCTTCTTCTAAGTCAAGTCACATCAAACAAGACAACCTTAAAGTGCCGGAGAGTATCTGCAATCGTAGGAGCCATATCTTTTTCTACCCAGCCCACTAACGAGCCATCCAGTGTAACTGGGTAACACTCTGCATAGGGTTGGCTTGGAGTCCCATCAACGGGAGTGACACCTGGGAAAGAACCAAGGAAGCCATTAATGCTGAAAGTAGCGATCCACACCAACACTCCTCAGGATCTTAGAAACATTCTAGACCAGCAGATAAGAAATGTTTTACATTTTGCTTTGCCCACTCCATATATTAAGAATCTAAATATCAGGTATACGCTATTTTTCCAGGATGCTGCCTGAATTATATCCAGATTTACAACAATAAAAAGCGGTTTGATGATCACAAAAAAATAAAATGCTTAGATGAGTTGTGTTCTTTTACTAAATAGTCATTGGTGACCTCATAAATGTGCAAATAATGACACTTTTTGGAGACATTTCTGTGCATTTATCTTTCTGTACACATGAACCTGCTTATTCTACAGTATGGAGCTTTTATTAGTTCAATTCCCCCAAGGAAATGTATTGCTATTCAAACAACATTGTAAAAATGTCAGTGCTGTGTAAGCAATACATTATTTTTGTCATTAACCAAAATGCAGGTTTAGCATATTGAAGTGTTTTTGTTGTAAGGATATCCAGTGAAGACAAGGGTCTGTGGGGTCCAAGTTTTCTTAAGTTATTAACTCAAGGGAACCTACCTAAGGAGCAGAGCAAAGGTGGCAGGGACAAGGTGTAGGCTGACTGCGTCACTATTTCACAGACAGTCGTAATATGGTTCATCAGCCCACAGGGCTCTCCGTCGGGGGTGTGCACAGGGCACAGGAAGCCCCAGGATTCTGGGAGCAGTTTGCGCACTGTGGTGGTTCTCATCTTGGCAAACGCAGCACCTCTGTGTACGCAGCGAAAATGGGACAGGTAACGAATAAAATTCAGCTTGTCTGCCACCACACACAGACCAGAATCTTGTAGCATACCCAGACCTTTAAAAAACAAAAGCCAGATTTAATGTGTGAGCTGATATTAATGACAGACATTTGCAAAATACAATTCTATAAATCATCGTCATTAGACTCATGCACAGAAGTCTGAAAGATTAACATCAAAGGAGAGATTCTCAGCTTATTAAGCTATATCTACATTTGAGGGGTTCTGTGGATGGTAGGGGGCTATACGGCCTTTACACGCCAGGTCACTGGGTCAAATCCAGCTCAAATTGGTAGCAACCAAAAGTTACTCACACCTGTTCGGCGCGCTATGTGAAGTGAGTTAACTGTCTCAAAGCTGACTGCAAAACTAAGTTTTTTCCATGAAAATTTTATCAATTTGTCTCCCTATTTTTCATTGACTTTTCACCTCACTGGAAATTTTCTGGCCTATTGTAGTCTGAGCCCAGTCTCTAGTGGACATAAAACAGTATCATAATAGACATTATGTTTGCAGCCTCAGTGCACAAGCCAAGGATTGAATGGGCTCTGGTGATAAACTATCCAAGTTTCTGACTCAGAGGGGAGGGAGTACAGAGAAGTAGCTAGCACTTCCATACACCACGCTGTGCCTTTTCGATGGAGAACGGACATTATTTTCAAAGCAATCAATGCGGCTTCTTTTAGCAATGCTAAATGTAAAGATATTTATAAAATCCTGTATCTGAATATAAATAATGTGTATATTTTAATATACATATGATCCAAGTCTGAGGAAAAATCTAATCCTTTTGTCAAAAAGCTTCTTATTCATAATGAGCTGCATGAATTCAACTTGAGCAAATATTCAGTAGACAAAATGATACTTTAAGAGAAGAGGCTTGAAAAAAATGTATTTCCATCAGCACCTCTCTGTGAAGCGCTAAAATTGTATTGCAGGAATGGAATGAAGTTCAAGATAAAATTTACCTGTTTTAGAGCGCAGGTTACCAGTAGCAAGGAGATATTCAAATGGCCTTGTAACATCAATTCCCATGCTGAATAGCTTCATCATATTTTCTGAATTGATGGTTACATTGGTCTTTTGAGATCTTTTGTCCAAGGCTACTTTAACAGAAAGCAACCAAGCTTCCATCCTCTCCTAAGGTTTAAAAATGAGATGTGTTAAACTAGGAAAGTAAAAACATGAAACAGCCCTGTGTCTGAAGCATGCGATGTTACTGATTAATATACTGTACGGACCCTCCCACATTGACAGAAGGATGAACTAGATGATCTTTTGATGATTAGCTAAGACTACCCGTTGTTAATTTCTATCATTCTAGATTAATCCCCACCTCCCCCGAATTATGTTAATGATACCATTTCAACACTGAAAGGCACACAGTCAGTGAAATGCAGGACACAATCCACCAGTTTTGCAATCATCTCCTGATTTATCAACTACAGGTATGAATTTCTTAAGTATGTGGCGAAATCCATAAAAAGTGAAGTGGATTATTAATGCAATATGCAGCGTAAGTGTATTACTCTGCAACAATTCAACATCTCCCGAAATGTGTCGTCATCACTGCAAGTACATTTGACCTTTTGGTTTACTGGACATGGAACACGCTGATGAAGTGACAACCAGCGAAGGGTAGAGCTGCCTTACAAAAAAGGAATAATTTGACTTTGAAGCTCAAGTTTTTAGAAACGTATATATATATATATCACCAAGAGAGATGCTTCTCAGACAACATGATAAACATTTTAGATGATTGCTTTTGGAGGTTCGTTTGGGTTGTAATTTTGGTACTTGAATGAGCTCAGATGTTCACTATTCTGATAACAGGGAAGAGTAAGGTATTTGCCACTGCTTCCAACTTTTTATTAAAAGAAATTCTCTGCATACAGCCAAGCTAATTCAAGGTAAAGACATCATATGTTATCATTCAAACACGCCTGGAAGGGGTGGTTGGCTCTTCCACAAGTGTGCCAGAGCAGGGCTGCAGCCAGCTAGTAAAGCACGGCTTATTGGTTCAGGGCTAGCTATTCCGTCTGAGTACAGACAGCCCACCTCAGTCCCCAGTGTTTCCACTCCCTGGAATGAAGGTGGGGCTTCCTTCAACAGAACACATCATAAGCCTTTAAACACCTTGGATTTAGATTTTCTTCTTCAATTCCAAAGGCACAAGCCACTGCAGTAGCAGGGGAGTTCTGTTCTTCCAAACACAAATTTCTATTAAAAAACGATGCTAAAAGCAGATTTTAAAGATATGGCAAATAGACGTGCTCTAAAGAATTAGTTATGCATGGGTTACCCACTGAGTCTGACAGCACAGATGGGGATATTTGGGGCTTGCATGCTCTTACTGTGGATTATAAATGCTTTACCGTGACATATTTTTATAGAACTACACTGAGAACTTTTAGAACAGGAATACTTCCATATTACAATGATGAAAGGCCCAGAAATGGGCAAGACATAATATAATAATAAAACAAAATAATAATAATAAATAATAATAATTATTATTAGTAATAGATTACTCACATAGCTCCATAAAAGTATGTGGTACTTTACAAAGCATAGTAAGACAAATCTGTTCTAAAGAGCTTACAGTCTAAAACAGACAGGACAAAAAGAGGCCTAAAACAATAATTACTGGTGAAAAGGCAGCAGACAGCTGTGTTGCCAAATAAGGAGATAAGTATTCCAGGTGAAGAGACAACAAAACAAACTACAAAAAACAGAATGAAGGATAGAAGGAATAGTATGACAAGGGCCGGGGAGTCCTATGGGCAGCACAAGGGGGAATAGGGAGAAATTAAAGCAAAGACGTAGTTGTGGACATTAGGTTGGGGCTTGAAGGTAGGAACAGCGAGTTTTAATTTTCCACAGTAAACCAACAGTGATTCGAGGAGGAGCCTTGAGGAGATGACTTCAGTAGTAAAATTTTGGATAGTTGTTGGAGGAGAAGTGAGAAGCAAGAAAACCAGAGAAGAGAAGGGGAGAGGAGCAGCACACAGGTGGATAAAGCAAGGGAAAGTAACATTAAAGAGCAAGTCTTCACAAAATCTAGTGCGGGGGGAGATAAGAGTCAGAAGATCATGCTGGAGCTGCAAGGCTAAGACACGAAGGACATCTGAAACAAGGGAATGGATGGGATTGCCAAGAGAATGCACAAGGAAGGGAGGAGGGGCCTGAAGGCAGAACTTTGAGGAACACCAACAGATAGGTGGGAAAAGATTCAGCTAGGAGAAGGGCATTTGTGACCTTTGTTGGGGCAGTTTTGGTGGAGTGATGAGGACAGGAACTGAACTAAAATGGGATCCAGGTGTGAGTTGAACGAATAGGAGTGAAGGTCACCATGAGCGAAGCCCACTGGAGACACCGAGAGTGAGAGGGGGGTGGGAATTCAGAATTTTTTTTCCCCCTAAGGTGAAGGGAGCAAGACCACACCTGATCTTGCAGAGGAAGAGGAATCAGAGGGCAGGGAGCTGTCAAAGAGGGAGAGAATCAAAGGCGCCACCAAGAATGACAGGCATGTAAACGGATGAGAAGTACAGAGGGAAAGGTAGGAAAAACTGAGGACACGTATTGCTGGAGAATGTCAGTTTTGTTGCTGAAGCTGTTAGTCAGATCTTGTGCACAAATAAGTGTGGTGAAGCAGGGTTTCAGGAGAGAATTGACGATACAAAAGTCTGCAGCGTTTGATGGTATACTGTAACGGATTACTGAGAGGTAAAGCTTTTTGGAAAGGAAGATGGTATATCTAAGAAGACAGAGACTAAGCTTGAAGTGAAGGATGTCAGTATGGTTGTAGGATTGTCTCCAAGTGCATTCAGCAGCACAAGAGAACTCCTTGCCTAACCTACCTAAAGGGTTGAAAAGGCTCTTACCTGACTTCATTGCCGCCCTTGATAACTAAATGATTTATGGTAACGGAGGATTTCCCCCACCCTGAATTGATTTTGCTTATTCTTATTAAGTCTGTAAACGGCTCCAAAAATTAATGCATTTTATTTTGACTGGATTTCCTTAATTACCGTTGATATTTTACTCCTATGCTGATAGCCAAGATTCATTTTTTATTTCTGAATCATCATTGCAAGGAGGGCATAAAAATATTAAAGAATAAGTGAACCAACTACTGTTCTAGGCAAATCTTGCTCCCAGCTTCCACCAGTCTGGTGACATACATCCGATTCCATCTCCGTTAATTTACATCTGTTATTCAACAGCACATGTGAAGATTCTAAAATTACAATTACTAAATTTGCCAGAATGCTGTCGCTTCTTCACATATTTAATTGCTCCCTAAAATGCTCTGAGATCAGATAAAAAGCACTATAGAAATAAAATACCAATCTAGAGTACTTTGAATCTTCCGTTTAACCAATTTTATGAATTGTGTGTGTCATATAGAGGGGGGCGCTAAACCTGACATCAGAGCTGCATGGTGCGAGGCATATTTTACTGATGGAGAAATCAAGGTGAAGAGATATTAAATGACAAATCAAGGTCACACAGGAAATCAGTGGCAAAGCCAGAAATGGAGCCCAGATCTCCCAAGTCCCAGCCCAATGCCTTAACTACAAGCCCATCCTTCCTTGTCTTTTAAAAGAGACCAACGATCACACTTTGTGCACAATCACAATCTTACTCCTTGCTGTGATGCCCTGCATCGCTACTCCTTTCTGAACGAGCTCATTAACAGTTAAACGGATAGTCTTTGTTTCAGAACACAGACCAGTATTGCAAATGGCTCAGTTCTACAGGGCTCCGAACAGACATAGCACAAAGGTCTCCTATACCAGGGGCTCTCAACCGTTTCCTTTCCGAGCCCCCCGCCAACATACTATAAAAATCCATGGCCCATCTGTGCCACAGAAACTGGTTTCTGCATTTAAAAGCCAGGGCCAGTGTTAGGGGGTGGCAAGCAGGGCAATTGCCTGGGGGCCCACGCCACAGAGGGCCCCGTGAGGCTAAGTTGCTCAGGCTTTGGCTTCAGCCCCAGGCAGTGGGGCTTCAGCTTTCTATCCTGGGCCCCAGCAAATCTAATGCTGGCCCTGCCTGGTGGCCCCCCTGAAACCTGCTCATGGCCCCCCAGGGGGCCCGGACCCCTGGTTGAGAACAACTTCCTATACAACAAGAGAAAGACACAAAATGAATATTTGCAGCTACAGGTATTCTCATTTGTAATCCCACTGATTATTAGTATTGAGCAAATGGGGCACCCATAGCGTCTGCCACCTGCATCTCCTACAGTTATGGTTTCTGAAAGCATTTCAGCTGAGGCACCAATGGAGGGGGTGGGGGCGGAAGAGAGAGTGTGAGTGAGTGAGAGTGGACACTCCTGTCCCAAAACGCCATCCACTGGTGCTTTGGTCACTCGATTCGAACAGTATCTCAAAGCACTCTCCCAACATGTTCAGATATCACGGCCCCCTTTGGTGCTTGCTCCCCAGAACTGGCAGCAGTTCGGGGCTCTGGTGCAGTCATTTGCTCTCCAATCATTCGGTGCACTTTACTGCAGCCCTGATGCAAACTTTTCCTTGTTATCTTTGGTGCATTGGATCAGCTCCCCTGTATTGATGCAGCCAAATACACTCTTAGCTACTCCACCTCAAAGCATTTAACTCAGCACATCCTACTCAGTGTCTTATGATGCCTGGTGCCTCCATGCATCTTAGCATACTTAGGGGTTTCTGAGCTTTCCTTTCTAGAGATGGTTTTGAAGAAGGACAAAGCAGGTACCATCTTTGTGGTAGAAAGATGTCCTGTACAAATGGTCATATCCAACATCAGTGCTGCCTGAGTGTCTCATGTGATGTACGAGGGCGTCAAATCTGCCTACAGATGTCTCCTTGAACACTTGGGAAATGAAGAACATACCTGCAGTCCTACAGCTGACACGAGGTTGGTCTGGAGTGACTCAAAAGTGAAATCCTCAGTGTAGGCCTGAGCTGGGTAAGACCGGGGTCTGCCGGCAGCATTCGGCGCAGGTGTTGACTGAGGTAGTGGTGCCAGCTTTATGCTGGGAAACTGAGATGCGAATTCAGGAGCGAGAATCCTGTGTGTGGTGTGTTTAGTGGCTAATACTTCGCTCTTGCTGGAGATGTTATAGTGCTCTAACAAACGAGGATGAGCAAAGAGCATTGTCCCTATTTCACAGACAGGCTAACAGGCACAGAAAGGTTAAGTGACATATCCAAGGTGTCACAGCAAACCAGGGGCAGAGTTGGAAACAACACCTAGATCTCTTGAAGCTCAGCCCTCGGCATGATCCACCGGAGCCCAGCTGCCTCCTCACAAACTCCTCTTATACGAGTCATTCAAATGCCCCACATGCTGGATACAGATTTGCTCTCTTTTCTATGTATCTAGAGGTTCTCCTGTCACTCACAGCTTTAAACACTTGAAGGCATTACCTTTAAGAACATGAGGTAAAGCTGCCCTGGGGTAAGCACCTCCTGATTCATAAGGCTGTCTGGATTCTCCTCCATGCACTCTTCTTTGGCAAAAGCAAACAGCTTCCGGGTCATCAGACAAAGCAAGTAGAACTTCTCAGTTTTGGTTTTCAAGTGGATACAGATGCACTGACTGTAGGAATAGGAAGAAAAGGGGCCAATTAACTCCATCTCTAACAGTATCTATGTTCCAAGCTCCTGCCTGAACAGCCCTTGACCAAACTCTTATTCACTAACTCAGAAGTTAAGCTGCATAACAGTTTTCCCCACACGTCTGGGCTGTTTTCCGAAATTTCAATGGACTTAAAGGATTGAGAGACTTCCCTCTCATCATCCTTTGAGATGCAATCTTCCAGCACACGACTGAGGCACATCAGCAGGGAAGCCCGCACTGCTGCTACCAGTACTGTGCCTGTTATTTGGATGAAGAGAGACTCCTGGAATGTTAATTCTACACCTTTTTAAGCACTAAATTGACTTAAGCACAAAATTATTCATGTTGCCATGGAGTATTTTGAGACAGGTCCACACGAAGGCTAAATTTTGTACACGGATTTCACATAAAATGTGGTGCAATCATATATGTGCATCATTAACTCTGTTCCATAGAGAAACAGTAACACAAAATTCACTCAAAATACATGTTTTCAGTGTTACCGTAGCCATGTTGCTACCAGGATAGGAGAGAGACAAGGTAGGCAAGGTTATATCTTTTACTGGATCAACTTCTGCTGGTGGAAGGGACACAGCTTTCTAACTTTTCCCTTCCACCAACAGAAGCTGGTTCAGTAAAAGATATAACCTCACCTACTTTGTCTCCCCCAGAATAAATGGTAAATAGAAAATGTACTCACAAAAACTCTGTTACTGCCATGCAACATCACAATCAAACCTCCTATCATGTCCCAGCAGAGCACTCAGTTATAAAATTTTGGTCTGAATACTGCTAAAGGTGGGCAAGACGAAGTACAGACTTCCTAAATTCCTGCCAGAGCAGATCAGCTAAAAGCTTACTTTCCCAGAAGCAAGTGCCATGATCAGGTATTGCCATGATTGGCCCGATCAGTGTTTCCACTCCGCACTCCCTTGTATTCAAGTGTTTATGACTCAACTATAAAGGTCCTCTCTGGGCCAAAACTTGGCAGGAAAATTTTCTCTTTCAAAATATGCAAGTTATAATCATCAAAGCCCAATCGAACGAGGTGCCCACCCTATCTAGTGCCTTCAACTTCCTCCTGTCTCACCTCCCACTTCAACTGAAAGCCCTTTCTGATGGACAAACTGTGCAGATTAGTCCACACAGATGAACAGCCCAGGATATTTTGAAAGGAAAAGGAGAGAGTTTAACCTTGACATTCCGATCCTCTGAAGACCACCATGAAGGATTCTTACTCCCGACTCTTGTCCTTCCAGATGACTCTGACTCTTAACGTTTTTAACCCTTTGAGTCACCAGTAGGCTGGCTTGAGGTCTCTGCCGCACTGACCATGCTCTAACTACAGGTATCTCAAGGACTCTGGAACCTTCCAATCAGTTCCTTTCAAGGGCTGGAAGCAAGAGCTCCTCAACTCAAAACACCTGTACTATGAACCAGGGATTCCCTAATACCACTTCCTCTCCCCTCCTTAAGAATATTCGAAGTTAAAACTAGAATGGAATGCAGCGTCCTATGTTATTCCATGGAGCAAGTGTTTATTTTCTCTCCTCTACCTAAAGATATAACCTCCAAAAACATTTTAAGGTAAACTTTGCTCACCCTGTTGTGCTCAAGTGCTGCAAAGGACTTCAAACAACGGGTTAAATGCCAAGGAGGCTGTGGTACAGTAGATTCAGAGTTAAGGCTGAGCTCACTGTTCAATTTCCTAACATCTTTCTCTCAGTATTGAGGATATTTAGATCTTTTATAAAACCCACTACAACGTCACATGGCAAAATGCACGAAGGATCAAGTCTGCAGCCATCCTCTGAACCTGCTCACATATCTGATGGATAAGTGTTTGCAGACAGATTAAGGTAAATGTAAAGTTTCCAGAAGCTGGCTGAAAACTGGCCCCATAATATTATTCGGAAGGGGGTGGGGGAGTGGATGTGTCTCTAAATTTTTGTCCTTGAGCTTATTGAAAAGCTGGTCATGGTACTGTACGGTCAGGCAGTGAAATGTGACTACATCTGTAGTTCAATCATTTAGTTATATATTGCTACATGAATACGTACTCCAAAAGGAATTCTGCAGCTTGCTCATTTGGGTACCACTCAGGAAGGTTGAGTTTCACTCGGAAGCATTTCCCGATGTAGTTAAGGACCTGCTTTTGCGTGGCACAGCCCTCCTCCATTACCATTCTCAGCATCTGAGAGATGCAGTTCTTATAGAAGGAGTTGTCTTCTCTTCCTTTGATCAACTCCTGAAAAATCTGATAGTCTGAGAAACCAACTAGTGCCTGGAGGAGAGAAAGGCACCAGATCAGAGAACAAAGAAAAGTCAGGAGTAATAAATCACCATGTCTAATTAAATTATTGAATGAGACCAGGTCACTCCAGTCACTTATGCTGGTTTATGCTCTTCTGTCCTTCTAATACCCTTCCCCTAAGATGAAAACAGTTTTCTGAGGTTCAATTAGCTGTGGAGAAAGACCCTGGGTATACACGACCTTATGAGCACCACAAATACCCCTAACGAAGCCCCTGGAAAAGCAAATGCTGGTTAATACAGACAACGATGACTGTAGACAGACAAAATTAATTTAGTTTTTCTTCATTTAAATAAGATTTTTTATATTTATATAGACTGACCTTGCTTACAATATAAATTTCATTCACAATTTGTCTCAAATCACTAATTATTGACATTTAAGTAAATTGAAAACAAGAGGTTTTTATAATGGAATGGATGGCTTAAAAATTAGATCGATGTAGCTATGTTCCACAGGGCTGTGAAAAATTTCACACCCTGTGCGACGCAGTTAGATTGACCTAGTCCCTGAAGAGACGCAGCTAGATCAACGGAAGAATTCATCCATTGCGAGAGGTGCTTTAACTACACAGATGGAAAAAGCCCTTCCATCGCTGTAGGAAGCAGTTACAATATGGTGCTCTGGCAGCAGAGATGCAGCGCCATCGCTGTGCCGCTGTAAGGTAGACATAGCCTGAGGTCAGCCCCAATGCTCTCATTTGCAATCCCTAGCTTTAAATCCAACATTCTAAACGCGGTAGTGATTGTATTTAAACAACACTGCTCACACAGACGGGGGTTTTATAACTAGGAAAATCAGAAATAACTTTCACTTGTTTACTAAAACTAAAATAAAGCCTGTGAAGAAATGTAATCTGTCAAACTAAGCTGCCATTTCAACAAAGCATGTGCATATTGTCTGACAACGGACAATCCCGGTGGGTTGATAAATCAAATACATCAGCTAGATTACAAAAGCAGTCTGGCATTACCACCAGAGAGACTGTGGTTTCTTTTCAGGAAAAGAAAGATGAAAATAGTTAACTGAAGCCAAGTCTTTACTATTACAGTAACTCCCCACTTAACGTCCTCCTGGTTAACGTTGTTTCAAAGTTACGTCCCTGCTCCATTAGGGAAAAGGCTTGTTTAAAGTTGTGCAATGCTCCCTTATAACGTCGTTTGGCTGCCTGCTCTGTCCACTGCTTGTAAGATTCTGTGGAAGAGCAGCGACTTTACAAGGGAGCACAAGTTCCTCTTCTCCGCCTCCTCCCCCTCCCTCCCAGTGCTTCCCCCACCACCAAACAGCTGCTTGGCAGCGCTTAGGACTTTCTGGGGGCATGGGGTGGGGGGGGAAGGAGCGGGGATGCGGCGTGCTCCAGAGAGGTGGAGCGGGGACAGGAAGAGGCGGTCCTGGAGCATCCCCCAGCAAAGTCGGTGCCTGTTCTTCTCCGGGGAAGCTGCTGCTGCGAAGGTGCTTCCTAGCGTCCTTGCCTGCAGCGGGCTGTGCCGGTCTGGGGTAAGCCAGGGGCACTTCCCAACCACACTACAGTACTGTACAGTATACAGTATAATGCCTTTTGTCTGCCCTCAAAAAATGTCCTTGGAACCTAACCCCCCGTATTTACATTAAATCTTATGGGAAAATTGGATTCATTTAACATCGTTTCACTTAAAGTTGCATTTTTTCAGGAACATAACTTAAGTTAGGAATTGCATTGTGCTTTAAATCGGTACAGTAAATCATTCTACTTTGTCTAGAGACAGCTATTTTGAAAACTTTTACTGCCTTGCTTAGCAAAATTAATGCATTGTGCTTACTAAATTGTATTCTATAGTTATGAGCTTTTATGAAAGTTCATCATCCAATGGTTGCTTGCCTTCCGTAACTCATGCGTTCTAGATACACTCATTGCCTCCACAGAGACAGTAGGCTTGTCTTCACTGCACCAGTTAGCTTGAGTTAGCACACTGGAGTTAGCCCAGCTCAAGTGAGAGCAACCACACTTCAAAACAAGACTAGAGTTATTTGACTAGTAGCACAGAATGAATGGATTAGCTGCTGCTGAGTAGGGGTATCTTGTGCTGTTGCAATCCCACAGAATTAAGAGCTCAAGCATCAGCCTCCCTGTCCTGTAGGTGAAATCAGGTTTGGATGCACAGTCTCTAATTCATTCGAAATGCCTTTGAGACAGGATGACAGGGCCTTTGGACTTTTTGTCCAAAGTTCACCACCATAAGATTTCCTAAGAAATTGGTCCTGTCTATGTAACAACTAGCAGCTCTCAAACTCAACATGTGCAGCCTCCTCTTCCCCAAATGTCTCTGTGACCTAGGGAGGAAAATGAGCAGACATTTCTCACGGAAGACAGTGCATCAGTGTCTATCTCTGAGATCCTCCTGGCAGCAAAGGTAACCACTAGGAAGGAAGATTTGAAAGACAGCAAAATCCCAAAGGCTCGAAGGACCCTTCTGTAAGACTGGTGAGCAACAGGACAGGTCATGGTAATAAGTATTACACCTATGGAGGTTTACAGGATCGGGCCTTTATATTTCAAGCCTGATGCAGCAAAGGGCTGACTTCCTTTGTGGCCTGTACAACACTGAACACGTTGGTGCTTTCACAATCACTTTTGAAAAAAAGGTATTTTTGCAACCATTTCTAACATTGCTTATCCAGGAAAGTTCTGTACAGAAGCAGCATTTTGTTTTTATACTATTTTGCTTGATTTTCAATTGGGATGACGTGACTTATCTGATTAGAACTAAGATTCATGTGCTCCCAAAGTCTTTCACTGAACGATACTGCCAATAACTGGGATACGGACTAAAAACATTCTGCCAATATTGCGCCTGAGGATTTATTCTGCACAATTGTTTTTGTTTTAAACCAGCTTTATCCTTGACTTCAGATGGAAAATTCCCCACCATTACCTTTTACAAACGTCTCATCAGTACTGTCTTATAGCAAAAAGCCAAGAAACTTTTATACAAAACCTTATTTCCCCTTCTTCAGCTGTGTGCACCTTCTCAGCCTTCAGCCCTGAATGTTATACTACCGACATAGGCAGGTCTAGTTTGGACTACAATCCTTGATAGTCAAGATGACAAGTACCATTTAATGACATGCGTCATGTGGAATTAATTATTCAATAAGTCCTTTTTCCAAGCAAGAAACAGGCTGCTACACTTTACACAGCAATTCTTCAATCAACCTTTCATTCACCAAAAAGCCTAAGACTAGATTATGGGTTACCTTCAGTGCAAATCCCAGGGGGAGGAAGAACAACTCTTTCTGAAAAATGAAGTTCAGCATCACTGTACCATTTTCCAGGTAGTGAAGGTTCATGTTTATAGCAGAGTGCTCATCCCTAACACAGTGCATCGATATACCTGCCAAAATGAACAAAAGCAAAGATTCACTTATACAACATAGAAACTATTGACTGCATGCTATCGGGACTACAAAACCAGCATGGTCTTTAATTGCTCCGGATACAGTTTAGATTTCCTTGGGTGGGGGCACTGTTTGGCTCAAAGGCATCGGACTGAGACAGTATGTCACACTTGTAGATAACTGTTTAGAAATGCAAACCCGATTGCTAATGCGAGTCATTACCATACACTGATTTTCAGTATTCTGCTTGAAATGAATTAGAGGTCTCACTTCAGTTCCTACAGGATGGGTATTGATATCATAGCTGGCCCTCTTGCTGGCAGTCTCAAGAGAGAGATCAAGGATTAATCAAAAATAGGGCCGGATTCTCCACTGCCTTCCACTACTTTAGGTCTGATTTGCAAGGTATTTCAGCATGAGTAGTCCCACTGACTTCAGAGGCTATTCACGAGCTTAAAATTAAGCACGTGCTGAATCAGGCCATAACCTTTTACACTAGTGCAAGGTGGGTGCAAAATGCTGCTGTTGTGATCTGGTATCAATTTATACTCACTGTACAATGTACATGACTCTACAATGCGTAAGGCAGTGTAGAATCGGGTCTGTGGTGACTAAACTACTCTTTTATTACTAGATGTAGCAGCATGGCAAAAGAGTTCAGAGACACTGAACGTAGGGAGACAAACTACAGATCCTGTACCACCATCCTTCTAGATCATACAGTCATTGGGGCAAGGACTGTATTTGTGTGTCTTACAAAGTAGCTTCAAGCTCATTGTCAAAAATGTACCTGTTCTGTGAATAAATATAAACAGTGCATTTTTAATGAGGCAGAACACAATTCATTAAAAACGGGGCGCGTTGACAGTGAGTTTTAATATAAACAACAAGCAGGATTCAAAGGGGAGCCATTACCAATTCTGACACTGAGCCTCACGATGGAGGTAGTGCAGAGTCTATTTTAACTGTGGATAAATCTCTTTACTACCTTCACTTAATGCAGGGAAAGGAAACTCAGTGTTGCCTACAGCACCAACAGACTTCTGTGTCTATTGGATTGATGTGCTCAGGTTTGTTTCCATCACATCCTGCTCACAATGGAAGATGGACCGCTCACAATAAGATAGAATACAATCCAGGATCACTGGATATCGATGGTTCAGATTACAACAGTCAAAAGCCACCAACCTAGCTTATGCCTTATATAATGTAATTAGCCTTTTATTTTCACAAGCACTAACATTCATCCAGACGTTAAAATAATTGCTTTTTCCAGCACTGGGCTTCTCCCTTTTCAAGGAATACAATTTCCCCTCATCTGAGCAGGCTGCCTTGTTTATGGTACCGCACAAGTGCATGAACAAAATAGAAAGCAATAACTAAATACAATAAGTCACCTGCTCTTTCTTTTGTTTATTCTCAAGCGACTGTCTTACTAAGGTGATGCCCCTAACAAAATCACTACACTTACCATACTGTGTGTAACCAGGGCCTCGGCTTTTCCATTTGGGTCTTATCATTGCAATGGGAAAGTTTCGTCTAGGCATAATCAGCATTCTGATAACTTTTTCTATACCGTTAACTATAAAATAGCCTCCCATTTCCTGACAAGAGAGAAAGTGCTTTAAAAATTAATTCACCAAAGTTCAAAGATCTGAGTACAGAGAATCTGTTGTACAAGAAACAAAATGGAAGTGAGACAAAATTAGCTCTTATTGGACTGTAAAATACACACCAACTTTTTTATATGTGTGGAATACATGGCAAGTTGTATTGGCATGCGCTTGGGATGCATGCATTACTCACACATTTTGGAGGTCATCCCAAACAAGTGCCAATAAACCTGTCATACTATTATAAGCTCTGTATATTCCATGTATTTTACAAAAATAACTATTTTAGTGGTGTTTAAAAGAATTATTGGGACTATTTCTTGTATCCGTCCACCTGTAAAGCCAGATGCACTAGTTACACTAAGTCCAACTGTAGAGGATGCAGAGAAAATGAGAAGACAAGACAGTAAATTAAAGAAACCTCTAAAATGACCTATAACTACTTTAGTGTACATGGAAATATCACAATTTTAAAATACCATATCTTGGGCCCCTTCAGAGCTACTACCAAGTACTATCTACTAAGAAGTTAACCTTTCCAAGAGTAAAGTTTCTGTTCTGAGGGATATAAAATATTGGATTTAAAACTTTCCCCTGATCGGAATACTCCCTTTCCCCACACGAGGTCTCTGGGTAGCAAACTGGGAGGCAGAAAAGCCCAATTCCACATTTAGAGAAAAGAACATGATAGTGTGTCCAACTGATTTTATTTTAAATGGCAGCTCTTTGAAGCCATCTGAAATATCAGACAAAGCCTCAGGTGAGATGCGTGACTGTGCAAAGTACAGGAGAAGTGGCCAAATACACATGATACATGCACATTTATTGCATGGCTTTGCAATTTAGCATGTGCGTGACGCTAACATGCAATATAAAAATTAATTCCGGAGAAAATTCTCTTCACCTTTACATGTTTGTTCAAATTACAATGAATGTACAATCAAAGTGAATTATAAAGATGCATGATACGTGGCTCTGGGCCTGGCAATAACAGGGTATCATTGTAGATTACACGGACTGCAAATAGACTAATTGATCATCCATTTGGTTATTTACTTTGATTATAAAGTGAAAAGAAATATTACACTTTTAATGAAAAATGACAGCACTACAGGGTTCTGTATCCACATATTCAATTTATCAGACAGAGCAGATAAAAAAGCCACAACAGCAAAAGGGAACCCAAAAGTAATGGAGAAGTAAAGTCTATGGTTATGAAGGGGATATGTATCACCCCCAAAGAGCCCTACTGTAAGAGTCTCACCATCAGCCAGGGCCCCCAGTACCACTGCTTAGCAGTAGCTGGCAGCTAGGGGCAGAGTGCGCTCAAGCCTTGAATTCTAACACCGAGACCAGAGAACAGAAGCAGCCCTGCGTGCCTCCAGAGGAGGGGAAGGATAATTTTCCGGAGGCAGCTGCACATCTGGAAAGTAACATCTAGTACCAGTAATGGTCACTGCCTGCATGAACCTGAGGTACTCCATGAGCTTTTACCTTCTCAAGATGAGGGCTACTGGTATCCCAAAGGGCAAATAACCTGAAGCCACCTTGAGGTCTGAGACTTCTGACACCAGAGAAACTACACAGAATCTTTATGAATGGTGTAAAATCAGAAAATATGCCAGATTGTGCTTCTAAATAGATATGCTAAAATCCTTCAAGCTAATGTAAAACCCACTTCCCTTGCCACATGGTAAAGAAGATATTCCTGCCCCACCAAAATCCACTGTTACCTCCTCTTCTTCATGGTGTTCAATCAGAGCTCTGGGAGGAAGACTATGCAGATTGCAAAGTTTAGATTTCACCATGATTGGAACATATCCCAGGGACTGTTTAATAATCCCTTTAGGAATGCCATTCACTGACCAGCTGATGTCAGCCTATAGAGAAACAATACATCAAATTATTAGGAAAGTTAAAACACCACAGATAATGATAAAATATAGCTAGCTGTCTTTAGAGAATGAGCTACATTACAACATTGTATGTTCAATACACAACCATAAATAGCAAAAAAAATTATACTGTCTGCAAAGAAAACAACAGTAATTAGTTATAATGCATTATATATAAACTATAAGAATAAAGACATACAAATTATATATTATAGTGGATGCATGGTCACGTCTACTACAGTTCAGGTTATGTTGGGACTTCCTTTATAATTCCATTTTTGTTCATTTATAATGTGAATAAAAATTTCCCATGTTTTGTCTGCATGAAGTGAGGATTAAGACTCTGGGGTTGTTTTTCTTTGCAAAGTTTAAACAAAATTACAAAAGTTATGCAAGGATGAACAAAACTCTTACAATGGCGGAATTAAAATACTTTTTTTCCCTACATAACAACTTAGGAAGGTCCTACTGTTATTTACAAACCCCCAAAGTATTAGTGCTTATAATGTTTATAGCCTGGCAGGAGGCAGAACAACAGACTCATAGCATTGGTGTGCTGGTATTTTTAATCTGTATGCAACGTTAATTATGTAAAACTTCACAACAGTTTCACAAAAAAACCCAAGAAGAATTATTTTGTATTAGTGCTATGGCTCCCTCTCCCCAGAAAATCAGATTGCCTGTTCAAGTCTCTTACTGCTGCTGAAGTCATACTGGAATTCCTGTTCCTGTAATGAATTGGAGCTAAAGCATACCAATAAATTGGAGGACAAAATCTCAGATTTCAGTAAGGGGAAAAGATAAATACTTTTTTCCCCTTAAATATACAGACATCTGAAAATCTGTCTAACTGCAACTACTCAGACAGGCTACAAAACCAGAGAAAATCAAAAAAATGATCACACTGGAATTCAGCAGAGGGGTGATGGAATGAATTTAGAGCAACCAGACAAGACAAAAATTGTTATTAGATTTATCTATTCTGTTGATATAGGTAATTCAGGGTCAAAAATTAATTTAAATTAATCTGACACTTAATTTTCTTAAGCACAAGGAGTTTATGAAGTACAGATGATCTCACGAAGTGTTAGAAAAGTGCATGGTTTAGTAGTCTCAGCAAAGGACTGGGAACCAGGAACTCATGGTCGAAGTCACTGACTCTATATTGTATTTTTGGGCAAGTCATAACATCTCTATCTGTAAGAAAGGAACAGTATCTATTCCTGCCTCAAACGGCATTGTCAGGGTTAGTTAACTGATGTTCCTAAACTGCCTTATAGATTAAAAAAAAACAGGAAGCTAATGATTCTCTTTTGGTCACTGGTCCTGAATTAGTACTCAGAATTTCTTCCTGGTCCACTAAATGTCTCTAGGTTGTAAGATGTCACCTTTTAAAAACCACATCCCCCGCGCCTCAATTTCAATTCAGATATCATATTAGTAAGTAATATTTTATGAACCATTAATTAAAAGTTAACGTTTTGTGCCATTTGAAAGCTGGGATTTCAGTCTTTCATGAGATACAGATTTTGCGGTGTCTGAATGTTCTCAAGTCAGCAATCTCTGTCTATACATGGAAACTGAAATGGGGGAGAGCAGAAGCAAGAAAGTTGATTCAGGGTCTAATATGGCTCTCCTCGTACAGCACACAGGGCTCTTTCCAACGTGGCAACTGGGAGAGAGAGGTGTGATATTGCTCTCTAGGGAGTACTGCTGTACACGTCAACAATAGCCCAAAGTCCCACATCAACCTAAAATTAAAAAATCTTAATTAATTAAAAAAAAAAAATCCAGAGAAAGGGAACCCGATGTATTCTACAAAAACAAACTCAGTCTTATCTTGTGCAAGTCTCCCCACTTTCTCCTTGTCTGATATGTCCTATGTATCAGACCCAACCTAAATTGCAAACTTCTAGGGTTAAGGACAGCATCTTCATTCTCTCTGCAAAGAGCCACGCACACCTATGACTAAACATATACTGTGACAGATATGGCAACTTGCTACAATATCTTTGGGAAAATCTTACTGAACTAAATGTAAGTATCTTTGGGTTCAATTGTATTAAATGAACGGATTATGTATTATTGTGGGCTGGGACTGACTGTTACCTCTTGAGGGAGGAGATGTGAGGCCTCGGGTTTCAAAGGACTATACTGATCATTGTGCCAGACAATAATGGACTTTTGAAACAAGAAGTGTTAAGTGTTTTTCCTGGGAAATATCTGGGAGGAGGTGAATACAAATTCCCCACCTCCGGTTATGCAAAAACCCAGTCTTTTGAAGCTACACCCTGAAAAGGGGGCCACTGTCTACAGATCACCAGTTACATGAGGCCAAGATCAAAGGTCCAAGATGTATAAAGGAAAGACTGAACTACTCACGGGGTGTTCATAGGTTCTTTTATTGTTTTTAATATGTTTTTACCTTAAATGTGCTTGCTTACAAAGACCTGTGTGGTAACTTAAAACAGCAGGTTCTTCTTCGAGTGCTTGCTCATATCCATTCCATTAGGTGTGCGCGCGCCGCGTGCACGATCGTCGGAAGATTTTTACCCTAGCAACACCGGCGGGTCGGCTGTGGAGCCCCCTAGAGTGGCGCCTTCATGGCGCTGAATATATACCCCAGCCGACCCGGCGCCCCCTCAGTTCCTTCTTACCGCCCCTGACGGTCGTTGGAACTGTGGAGCGCGGCATAGCTGTCCTCCACTCTCCCTAGCTTACTTAGTCATTCGAAGTTATAGTTATAGTTGTAGTTCTAGTGTTTATAGTTAAAAAGTTGTTATAGTTGTTATTGTAGTTCAGGGGGTTAAGGGGGTCGTCTCCCCCTTTCTCCCCCGGCCGCGGGCCCGGGCTCATGCCCAACGCTCCCGGCTTCAAGCAGTGCGCCTCCTGCGCTAAGCCTATGCCCACGAGCGACCCGCACGACTCCTGTTTGAAGTGCCTGGGAGAGTCCCACCAAACAGATAAATGCAAGATCTGTAAGGCCTTCAAACCAAGAACCAAGAAGGAGCGGGACTTTCGGCTCAGGCAACTCCTAATGGAGGCGGCACTCAGCCCGGACACTCCTTCTACGGGCCAGACTCCGGCACCTAGCACCTCGGTGCGCAGTGCCCCGGCGGCACCGGCTATGATGACCATGCGAGTGGCGTCAGACAAGCCTCCCCGGCACCGGACCTCGTCGGCACCGCAAGCGCAGCAAGTGCCTCGGCGCCGGTCATTATCCCCAGGGCATAAAAAAGCCCATAAGACGGGGACATCCGTGCCGAAGACGCCGGCTCCCCCAGTGCCGGGGGTAGAGCCGCGTCCGCCGGTGGAGCAACGGAAGCAAGCGCCTCCAGCACCGTCGACTCCGGCGCCGAGGCCGTCGAGTCCGGTGCAAATAGCGTCTCCACCGAGGCCGGCGGTGATACAGTGTCTCCCGTCGACTCCAGAGACCTTCGCGGCGGCGAGAGACTTAATAGCTCTCACGGAGCCCGCACCGCCTCAACCACCGGCACCGACTGCACCGTTGACTCGCCCGGTACAGTCAAGAGGGAAACCTGCCTTGATGCGCCCTCCATCACAAGGGCTGGAACCTCGGCGCCGATCCAGGTCCCGAAGCAGGTCCCCACGCCGCTCGCAGTCCCGGCACCGAATATCGTCTCGGCACCGGTCGTACTCGCGGCCAAGATCTTCTTCGCGGCACCGCTCTACGTCTCGGCACCGATATGATCGTCGGCACCGGTCAACGTCGAGACGTAGTTCTCGGCACCGCTACGGTCGACGCTCGACGTCGAGGGGCCGCTCCCGGCACCGAGCATACTCTAGGTCCTCGTCGAGGTCCAGATCTGACTCCCGGCACCGACGAGGTCATCGGCACCGGTCGCGGTCCCGGCACCGATCGCCGGCACCGCACAGAGATAGATCATCTCCGGACCGGCACCGTGCGGCACCGCAGACCACGGGGATCGTTTCATCTTTCGCGGCACCGCCATGGCCGTCAAGATCGGTGTCTCGCTCCTCGGAGGACCTGTCGAGATCGGCATACCCCCCTCAGGGGCAGGCCGAGGAACGAGACTTGGGCCATTGGCAGGAGAGGGCAGAGGACCACTCTCATGGACCATCTCACTGGTCGTTTTGGACCCCGTGGGCGTACCACCAGGAGCAAGGGGCTTCATTACCATCGACCTCTCGCTCGGGTCACTCGGTCAGAAGGGCCCCAGAATCCACCATCTCTCGGCCTCCGCCTGGAGGCGTGGAGGCTTCTGTGTCTACACCACCCGACACCATGGACCCAAGTGCAGGTGACGCTCCGACCCAAGAGCAGGGGGACCGGGACCCCCCCTTGGATCCAGTACCACCGGAGGCATCCTCCTCCTCCTCTCCGGACGAGGCAGTGGCAGGCACTTCATGCACGGGTCCCCCTCCGATAGATCTTCGGGCTCACCAGGATCTCCTGCGTAGGATGGCCCGTAATACGGACCTGCAGGCGGAGGAGATAGTGGAGGTGCACGACCCGATCGTGAATATCCTTGGATCGGATGCCCCATCGAGGGTGGCGTTACCCTTGATCCGCACGATCCAAACGAATGCGGATACGATATGGCAAACTCCTGCCTCCATTCCACCCACAGCGAGAGGGGTGGAAAGGAAATACTTTGTCCCATCTAAGGACTATGGGTACTTGTACACCCACCCCCAACCGTGTTCACTGGTGGTGGAATCAGTGAATGCACGAGAGCGCCACGGCCAGCAGGCTGCAGCGCCAAAATCAAAAGAGGCTAAGCGGCTTGATCTGTTTGGCCGTAAGGTTTACTCAGCCGGAGGGCTACAACTTAGAGCGGCGAATCAACAGGCGCTACTGAGCCGCTACAATTTCAACTCCTGGAACTCTATGGGGAAGTTTAAGGAGTTGATTCCCCAAGAGTCCAGGGAAGAGTTTGGAGCCATGGTTGAGGAGGGTAAGAAGGTGGCTCGGACCTCCTTACAGGCCTCCCTGGACATAGCGGACTCGGCCGCAAGAACCCTGGCCGCAGGTATCGCTATGCGCAGGACCTCCTGGCTCCAAGTTTCGGGTTTGCCCCCTGAATTACAGCAGACCCTACAGGATTTGCCCTTTGAAGGACAGGGGTTGTTCTCGGAGAAGACGGACTCTCGATTGCAGAGCCTCAAAGACTCCAGGACAATCATGCGCTCCTTGGGGATGCATGTTGCGGGTCCCCAGCGCAGACCATTTAGGCCCCAGCCTCAACGTTTTTACCCCCCTCCACCTCGTCAGAGACAGGACCCTGCCAGAAGGCGAGGGCGAGGTGGTAGGAGAAGATGGGCTGGCCCTCAACCCGGTCAGAACCAAGGGCCACCAAGACCACCTTCAGGTCCTAGACAGAACTTTTGAAGGTGCGGTCGAGGACGGCGCCTCAGTCATCCCCCAGGATCCAGCTCCCTCCTTTCGGGATCGCCTCTCCCACTTCCACCGTGCTTGGTCCCTTATAACTTCGGACCGTTGGGTCCTCCGCACGGTGGAGAGGGGATACGCTATCCAGTTTTCTTCCATCCCCCCCTCCTCCCCCCCTTCCCCGTCCCTCTTCAGGGACCCTTCTCACGAGCAACTTCTTATACAGGAGGTTTCTACGCTCCTGGCCATGGGGGCCATAGAGGAGGTTCCGATAGAGTTAAAGGACAGGGGATTTTATTCCCGTTACTTCCTGATCCCCAAGTCCAAAGGAGGTCTGCGACCCATCTTGGACTTGCGCGGACTCAACAAATTCGTAATAAAGTTGAAGTTCCGCATGGTCTCTTTGGGGGCCATTATCCCTTCCCTCGATCCTGGAGACTGGTTCGCCGCCCTCGACATGAAAGACGCATACTTTCACATCTCAATTTACCCACCTCACAGACGCTTCCTGCGATTCGTGGTAAACACGGTGCACTACCAATTTACAGTCCTTCCCTTCGGCCTATCCTCGGCCCCAAGGGTGTTCACGAAATGTATGGCTGTCGTGGCAGCGTACCTTCGTCGGCAAGGGATACAGGTGTTCCCGTACCTAGACGACTGGCTGGTGCGCGGTCGCACCAAGGAGCAAGTTCAAGCTCACGTCCACAGAATAGTGCACA
The DNA here is from genome assembly GCF_013100865.1 of Trachemys scripta elegans. Lineage (NCBI taxonomy): Eukaryota > Metazoa > Chordata > Testudines > Emydidae > Trachemys > Trachemys scripta. The sequence continues at coordinate 3,675,244 of NC_048300.1, read as the reverse complement.
CATTCAACGAGTTGGGCATCCTACTCAACAAGGACAAATCCACTCTAGAACCTACCCAGAGAATAGAATTCATCGGCGCAGTTCTAGACTCCAGACGTACACAAGCCATCCTGCCAGACAACCGCTTTGGCACCATCACGAACCTCATTCAAGGGCTCAAGGCCTTCCCAACTACCACGGTGAGGTCGTGCCTTACCCTGCTGGGTCACATGGCTTCCTGCACGTACGTAACCAGGCATGCCAGACTTCGACTTCGCCCGCTTCAAACCTGGGTGTCATCAATATACCGTCCACATCGGGACAGCCTGAACATGGTGGTCACGGTCCCGAACTCGGTCCTGGCCTCCCTCACCTGGTGGCTGGATCACAATGTGGTCTGCGAGGGGATGCCATTTCACGCCCCACAACCCTCTCTGCACCTGGTCACAGACGCGTCATCTCTGGGTTGGGGCGCCCATCTCAACGAACACCATACCCAGGGCCTGTGGACTGCATCCCAGTTAGCCCTACACATCAATGTTCGGGAACTGATGGCGGTACGCCTGGCGTGCCAGGCATTCCTCAATCTCCTACGTGGCCGCTGTGTGTTAGTTCTCATCGACAACACCACGGCCATGTTCTACATCAACAAGCAAGGAGGAGCACGTTCGTCAATTCTATGCCAAGAGGCCATTCGCCTGTGGGACTTCTGCATCGCCCACTCAATCCATCTCACGGCATCGTTCCTCCCTGGAGTCCAGAACACTCTAGCGGACCGACTCAGCAGGTCCTTCCAAACGCACGAGTGGTCTATCCGTCCGGACATTATACATTCCATCTTCCAGAGGTGGGGGTTTCCCCAGATAGACCTGTTTGCATCTCGAGACAACAGGAAGTGCCACGTGTTCTGCTCCCTACAAGGTCGAGCTCCGGGCTCCCTCTCGGATGCCTTTCTACTTCCCTGGAAAGACCACCTGTTTTATGCCTTCCCTCCGTTCCCTCTGGTCCACAAGGTACTGCTCAAACTGCGCAGAGACCAGGCACAGGTAATTCTGATCGCTCCTGCGTGGCCGAGACAACATTGGTACACCACACTGTTGGAGCTCTCGGTTCAGACACCGATCCCGCTTCCGTTGTGTCCGGATCTCATCTCTCAGGACCACGGCCGGTTGCGTCACCCCGACCTGCAATCACTCCACCTCACAGCGTGGCTGCTCCATGGTTCACCCAGGCAGAGCAGCAGTGCTCGCACTCTGTCCAACAGATTCTGCTGAGCAGTAGGAAGCCCTCAACACGGACCACGTACCTGGCCAAGTGGAAACGGTTCTCCTGTTGGTGCGAACAACGAGCCACATCCCCGTTGCAGGCACCCATTCCTCTCATTTTGGACTATCTCCTCTCCCTAAAACAACAGGGGTTGGCGATATCTTCAATTAGAGTTCACCTGGCCGCTATATCGGCCTTTCACCCAGGGGAACTCGCGTCCTCGGTATTCTCTAACCCGATGGTCGTTAGATTCCTCAAGGGCTTAGACCGGACGTACCCTCAACAACGTCAGCCAGTCCCGACGTGGGACCTCAACCTGGTTCTCTCCAAGCTCACAGGTCCTCCATTCGAGCCACTGGCCACCTGTTCACTTCTGTACCTATCCTGGAAGACAGCCTTCCTCGTAGCCATCACCTCAGCAAGGCGCGTTTCTGAACTCAGGGCGCTTACATCTGAGCCCCCTTACACAGTTTTTCATAAGGATAAAGTGCAGCTTCGTCCACATCCGGCCTTTCTCCCCAAGGTGGTTTCTCCTTTTCATATCAACCAGGACATATTTCTCCCGGTCTTTTATCCCAAACCACATGCCACTCGCCAGGATCAACGTTTGCATTCCCTGGACGTACGCAGGGCCCTGGCCTTCTATATTGACCGCACAAAGCACTTTAGAAAGACGACGCAACTCTTCGTTGCAGTGGCCGACCAAATGAAAGGCTCACCGGTCTCCTCACAACGCCTGTCCTCCTGGATTACGTCTTGCATCCGGACTTGCTATGACCTGGCAGGTGTCTCAGCACCGCACCTCACCGCTCACTCCACGAGGGCCCAAGCTTCCTCGACTGCTTTCCTGGCGCAAGTTCCGATCCAGGACATTTGTAGAGCGGCGGTTTGGTCATCAGTCCACACGTTTACAGCTCACTATGCACTAGTGCAGCAGTCCAGGGACGATGCTGCATTCGGATCAGCGGTTTTGCACACAGCAATGTCTCACTCCGACCCCACCACCTAAGTTGGGCTTGGGAGTCACCTAATGGAATGGATATGAGCAAGCACTCGAAGAAGAAAAGACGGTTACTCACCGTTGTAACTGTTGTTCTTCGAGATGTGTTGCTCATATCCATTCCAAACCCGCCCCCCGTCCCCACTGTCGGAGTAGCCGGCAAGAAGGAACTGAGGGGGCGCCGGGTCGGCTGGGGTATATATTCAGCGCCATGAAGGCGCCACTCTAGGGGGCTCCACAGCCGACCCGCCGGTGTTGCTAGGGTAAAAATCTTCCGACGATCGTGCACGCGGCGCGCGCACACCTAATGGAATGGATATGAGCAACACATCTCGAAGAACAACAGTTACAACGGTGAGTAACCGTCTTTTTTTTGTTTTGTTTTTGTTTTTTTTTAGCAGCGATTATGCTGTTCATAGCAAAGTGCAGACACTGACCTATTTAGGTGGTCTGGCTTGCTGAGATAGAACAGGGTAGGCAAGCATCTGTGCAGCCTGGAAAAACCCGGGTCAGGAGGGAGAGTGACATGGGTCTCTGCCAAAGAGAGGTGATGGGTGAAGAGCCAAGAGCCTAGGGTGGGTGCCCTTGAGGGACAATGAAGGGGGAATACGGGTACAGTTGCCCTGAATGGTGACATATACAAATATTTCTTTAATAGCTATCAATATCTCTGGTGTTTTCAGGTGTAGAAACAAATGCCAGACATCATTGCAAAGCTGAGACTTTCTGGTGGCATAAGGCAATGGTCCTCCAACTTTTTTCATTCTGTAGGCCATTTTGTAAAAGAAAGATCTTCTCACAGCTGTACCTCCTCTACTAACATCCCAGTTCCCCACAGTATGGTTCCCAAAATGTTTCATTCGAAGTTCTACTGGTGATCCATAGAACAGCAGGAGAACATGTGGGAAAAGGCATTTATTTACAAGTTAATGGTTTATAAGCAACTATAGCACATACCAAACAGTGGAAAAGTGTAGTTTTCATTCCCTGAAAGTACTATTCTAACCATTACTACTTACGGTCAGTTTCCCACGATAGGTGCTTCTGCGTCCTCTACATTCTGCTGGGTACACTTTCAGCTCTTTACAGATACTCCCTTTTGGCACCATAGGAGGACTGATGACAGCGCCCACAACTGCCAGAGTGATCCGTTCATTTTTGAAAGCAAACTCCAGAGCAGGAATAGCCTGAAACCCAAAAGAAACTCTGTATGTATAACACATACAAACAACAGTAACAGGAGACTTTATCCAGACATCAGCAGAAAAAGTAATACGGCAAAATACGTTTCCAATAAGTTCTTGGAATGTACTGGGGACACGGTATTGTTTCAGAAAGAGGAGGAAGTAACCTGGGGCAGCCATTTTAAATTTGATTCTGACCAACAGGGAGGAATTGGTTGAGAATCAACGTGCATCTGATGAAGTGGATATTCACCCACGAAAGCTTATGCTCCAATACATTTGTTAGTCTATAAGGTGCCACAGGACTCTTTGTTGCTTTTTACAGATCCAGACGAACACGGCTACCCCTCTGATACTTGGTCTTATGGGACGAAACTCTAAGGGATAAAAGAATTCGGGAGAAGAGGCAATTTCTCACTGATACAATATTAAATGCACAACTGCCAACTATTCCTATATGAATGAAAGGTAGGAAGAATAGTAAGAGGCCAATATGGGTCCGTCAGGAGTTCTTTAATGACCTGAAAATCAAAAAGGAATCCTACAAAAAGCGGAAACATGGATGAATTGCTAAGAAGTACAAAAGAACAGCACAAGTATGTAGGGAGAAAAGTCAGAAAAGCTGACTCTTACAAAAAAGAGTTACACCTAGCAAAGGATATGAAGGCAATAAAAAGAGATTCTTTAAATACATTATGAGCAAAAGAAAGACAAAGTGTAGGTCTTCTACTTAGCAGGGAAGGAGAACTAATAGCTGATGGCATCAAGAAGACAGTGTTTAATGCCTAATTTGCTTCAGTTTTCATTAAAAAGGTTAATAGTGGCCAGATACTCAACACAATTCAAATTAACAGCAAAGAAAACAAGCCAAAATAGGGAAAGAACAGGTTAAAGAATATTTAACTAAGGTAGATGTATTCAAGCGAGCAGAGCCTGATGAAATTCATACTAGGGTGTTTAAGGAACTAGTGGAAGCAATCTCAGAACCGTTAGCAATTCAAGCATTTATGGAGGACAGATGAGGTCCTAAACAACTGTGGAAGGGCAAGCGTAGTAAATGGCTCACTGTCAAACTGGGAGGGCATATTTGGTAGGGTCCTGCAGGGGTCAGTTCTGTGTTTCACCCACATATTTATTATTGGGGCATTTGGATGAGGTACACCACATATTGTGATAGGTATGTGCAGGAATCATGGCCCTTGAAAGGTGTGTTGTGAGGGTTGTTGATCATCATGGTAGTGCAGATATGTCCACAGGTTTTGCATCTGTTGTTCCGGCAGGATCTGGTGCCACTTTGAGCTAGTGTGTCCTGGTCTGTGTGGATGTTGCTTCTGATGAACTTGGAGAGTTGGGGGGTTGTTTGAAGGCTAGAAGAGGGGGTTCAGGAAAGATTTCTTTCAGGATGTGGTCCCCATACAACCCGAGTATGGATTGTAACTGTTTGATGATAGCCCTTATGGGTTCCAGTGTGGGATCATAGAACTGGAAGGGACCTCGAGAGGTCATCTAGTCCACTCCCCTGGGATGGTAGGTGACAACTAGGGGAGTGCAGTCAAGGGAGATTATTTCGATATTAAATCAGGTTCTCTCAGGTGAAATGGGAATCACTAGGCTCTCAAATGAACTTACACAGAAAAAGGACAAAAGACAACAACGTCGCATCACCCGCGGGTGAAGACTGTTCACAACCGTCACTCTATACCTGACCTCTCAGTCGCCATCCTCAAAGGAAACCTGCACAACACCTGCAAACGACAGGCCTGGGAGCTTAAAGTCACAACTTTGCTAGACACTAAAAATGGACTGAACAGAAACACCGGACTTACGGCTTATTACAACAATCTGTAACCCATTAACCGCCCCTCACCTCCAGCTTTTCCCCAGGCCTTAGGACTGGAGAGGCGTTAACAGGCCCACTTCACCTTGAATGGTCCCTTGAAATATGTGCTAACTACTGATGCTCAACAATCTGATCCACCTTGTATTTAGCTGTGACACTCACTTCTCAGAATGAAGCCAAGCCATGTAAACTCGAGGTATCTCTTGCCAACAGAAGTTGGTCCAACAACAGATATTCCCTCACCCACGTGGTCTCTATGATGGCAAATAACCAGCCGAGGAAAATCCTGGCTCATTAAACCATTCCTGTTCTTTGGGTCTGTCAGTGCAACGGCAGCGCAAGAGCAACCCGTCATCGCGTGTATTTCAAAAGGTGGTTGTCCAGACGCTGCTTGCAAGGACACTCAGCCGGCATGGACCAGAAACCGACTTAAGACTTGTCTACAGAAAGAGCCAGCGCCTGGCGAGCTGGGGCGTAAAGCTACGGTGCATTAGCCAGCCGCAAGCGCTCTGCCTTCGTGTCCCCTGCTACCAGGCACCAGCCCTTCCCTCGTGTGCACGGACCTGCTCCCCCTTCACACCCCGCGCTCTCTCCCGCCCCCATCCAGCCTCCTCCTACATGCCCCCCAGCGCCCTCCCTGTCCCCTCCCCCCAGCGCCCTCCCTGCCCCTCTGCAAGGCCTCCCGTCCCCTTCTTGCCCTGTCCCCCAGTCCCCTCCGTTTCCCCTACATTCCTGCACCACATCCCCTCCCCCTCCTGCACTGCCCCCCAGCCCCCCCATCCCTCCTACATCCCTGCCCCCCAGCACCCTCCCTGTCCCCTCCCCCCAGCGCCCTCCCTACCCCCCTGCAAGGCCTCCCGTCCCCCTCCTGCCCTACCCCCCCAGCTCCCTCCCTGTC